>NC_134485.1:103151611-103436611 GCF_040206685.1 Ascaphus truei | reverse complement strand
GTGAGAGGGGGGAAACCTAAACCCAGCGGGGGATCCTGGCTACATCTACATACTAAGCATGTTGTTTTTTTAAGCATTGAAACATTAATTTCTTAAATCCTTTAAAAAATGTAATGACAGGACAGGGTACATTGGCTGGGAACAGATCAAAATGTGTGTTTTTGAATCTTGATGTGTGTAAGATCCATGTCTGTTTAATTTAAGCTACCTACTTTTTCACTTTTACAGACATCTATGGACTTATGTTTATAGAGTATAAAAACAGAGCTCAACAAAGATTACTGTATACCTTACATTACACAAGTTAATTACTTTTTCATTGTTGGAAATGGTGAGTTCATGAGCTCTATACAATAGTATGGGCCATATTTACTTAATGGTGCTATTCCATAAGGCACGTTCTAGCACCGGAAGGTTTATTTAAAACGAATGGGTCGTATGAAGTCTTATTATGGCATAGCACCGCTTATCAAATGTGGCCCTATGCATTTTCAGTCCTGATGACGGAGACTGGTTAGTGAAACACTGACCACGCAATAAACCACAGCGGAGTTAGTTAATTCTAATAGAGTGATGTTTATTCAACCGAAACCCTGCACGTGTGTAAGCTTAGTTACACTACCTACTGCTTTCTACTGCAGCATGGCCTGGTTATTAGCAAGGGGGATCTTGGATATATGATGCTGCTTTCTAGCCAGGATGCTCCTCCATCTCCCTGGCTTACATCCCGAGGCAGAGGTTTTAGGCTGTGCTTCTAAAGAGAGTTAGATTTTGCATGTGACGAGCTGCGTTTTCTGTTCCTAAGGGACACTGATTTCTTAGAAAACAGCCGTGCATATCTGATGAAAACATTTGCATTCGGGAATGTAAACATCCAGCAATTAGCTAAAAACAGCAGTTTCACTTTGACAATTCCAGAGAGGCATGAAGGAGAGGGCGTGCGTTGAGAGCAAAGCTTGTAAAATACAGATTAATAAAAAAACTGGGACAGTTCTTGTTGATTTGTGTGTGTGTGTGTGTGTGTGTGTGTGTGTTACAGTAGGGTTTATTTATAGGTTGATATACGATTGTAGGCCTGATGAAGAGCTTTGGATGTACTGTAGCAACTGGGTTGGCCGTAGAGCTATACGTTGCAACACATTGGGATATCACTACAACGCAAATGGATTGCAGCACACTTTGATTTCACTGCAGTGCAACACCTTGCAGATCACGATGATTTCACTGCAGTGCAACACCTTGCAGATCACGATGATTTCACTGCAGAGCAATACGTTGAGGCAGTTTTGACTTCATGACAGTGCAACATTTTGCAGGTGCTACTGCACTGTAAACAGTGATCCCAGTGTGATGGATTTAGGGGATTTGATGTGCTACTTATTTCCTATTTACAAACGGGCGGATTACTTCAACAAGAGGGTTTCTTTTAACTTCTCTGCCAGAGGGGAATACAAATGCGTTAGATCCTAAATTGCCCTGCTAGAGCAAAGGGATTAAAAAGTCCCTCTCGATCTGTGCGTCAAGCATCAACTTTTTGAAAAGGGTGTTCAAATAGCATTAATTATTATTATTATTTTTTTTTTTTAAATCAGGATTGGTCTTTCTGGAAGCATGCAGTGGCAATTTACTTCCTTAACAGGTCAGAAAGTGATTGTAGGGGTTAATGGTTGCCAGGCCGAACGCTTTCATTTCATAGCTGATCAGAGCCACTCTGCCCAGCATTACAAGAAAAGCACTTCCTGGGTTTATCTCCCCCCAGCCGCCTGACAAGGTTGAAAGGAATCCAATGCTTTAGAACGTATTAAGGGGCCTGGTGCAACGTTACAGCGACGAAAGTGAGACAACGAATGAAGGAGGAAAATTCGGAAAAGTGTCAGGATGTTAAAGTGATTGAAGCAATAAATAGCCTTGCAGAAGAGTGATCTGGTTCACTAGCCTATATCATAAACAGCCACAAAGATTACAGGATTAGAAAACAGAGAGGTTTAGCTCCAGGCCTTAAACATCTGGAATAATGTAATATCATTGACTCTTCGACACTCATACACACACACACACACACACACACACACACACACACACACACACACACACACACACACACACACTTGCAAGCAATCAAGTTTGTAGCCATTGAGTGAAACATGGAAGCACAGCAAGGGTAAATTGGCAGAGCTTTAAAGAATGCCCATTGAAAAGACATACAAGGATGGTATAAAAGCTTTCAAACAGTATACAGTAACCAGTGTACGGATGTTGTCCATCGCAGAGGGGCAGATTCATGAAAGGTGATAATCAAATGAATGGGGAGTTTTTTTTTTACATGATGACGCATCTTGCGTTCTGAGGGTGTTATGCAGGTGAACACCAATTACCTAACAATGACTTCTGCGGTTCTGGTTACAGGCAGGATACAATGTCTTCCAGCACTGAATGGGTTTCTATGACGGTGACTTTCATATCCATGACAGTCATTTATACTAATATCCTTCTTTAGTCTTTTACACGCTCTGTACATTAGGGCGGGTTTCCTTAGGACGAAAGCCTACTGAAAAATCCACATTGAGCACACGTTTGGCCATTTTCAGCCTAAACGTGTGTGAATTTTCATTACTGAATATTCAAAATATCTTTTAAAGTGTAGCAGCCGAGTGGAATCTCAACTCAGGCGATGATTAACCTCTGATTCTTTACCATTCTAGACCCCACAAGACAAATACCTACACAGCAGCTCTTGAAACTGAACCAGAACCGAGGTCAATGAAACTGGGCCGAGTAGGATGAAAGCTGAAACTAGAAATGGTTATGGGTAGCGTTTATAACCACAGTCTGTAAAGTCTGGGAAATAGCCTGTTACTGATCACACGCAGCTCTAGCTGAAATAGATCCCACTCATCCTACACGTAGGGTTGGGTGATATGAAAATCCGCACCACGATAACGATGTTAAGACGTTTATCACGATATATATCGCAATAAATTTATTACAATAATATAATATTCTAATGAATGTAAATAAAATGTGTTCTCAAATGAAATACGTTTTCTTTAGATTTACTAGAACAAAGAGACCTTAATTCCCAAACCCTTTCCATGACTGCAATTCACCATTTCTCACCTACACTCCTCCTATCACCCAAACATCAACCTCATTCATCCATCCCTCACGCCAACACTCACCCTTAGATACTCCCTCCATTTAATAACACTTTTCCCTTATAATATCTGATATCAGTCAAAAAAAATCTGTTTTCATTAATTGTTTAACATTTTCATAGAGGGTAAGAGCGATGGAAGTAGTATACTGTAGGTGAGAAAGGGTGAATTTTAGGCATGGAAGGGGGTGGTAAGGATCCCGGTAGAGATAGAAAAAGGGGTAAAGTGACCCAGGGGGGAGAAAGGAAGGGTTTAAAGGTTCCACTACAACTCACCACAAGACATTTTAAGATGGCCTGTCAGAGCGGCGGCCACGGGACTATAAGAGTGGTTCATTTTCGGAGCGACGAATTGTACAGCGGCGACCTACCCGTCGGCGATTAGCTGCGGCCAAGAGGTCCCATTCCGTTTCACTGCTGCCCCTGCTCTTTCATGCTCCTCCTCCTCCCTCTGAGTCAGCAACACTCACAAGCAGAGAGATTGCACAGCGGCAGTTTCAAAGCTGCTCCGTCTGCACCGGCATCCCGAAATATCGCGATAACAGGTAATCTCCCATATCGGCACACAGAGATTCTGTTATCGCGATATTTCGATATGTCACCCAACCCATGCTTTAAAGAGGCAATCCAAGTGCTTTCTTTAACATGGGTTTGAAGCAGGGGGTCTCCGGTGATGAACCCCATTAATTTCACTTCTGAGGAACCACTGCTCAGTAGGGGGTGCAGGTAGCCACTCTGGCTCATTAGCAGGGATCCCGTAATGGACATTTTGAAAGCGCGGGAGCTTTAAAAAGCAGAGATACCGCCACCCACCCCCTCCTGAAGTAATCAGCCCTGGAAGCAGGTGGTACCCGGAAATGAAATGAAAGAGGTACAGCTCCAGAAACCCCCTGATTCAATCCTATGTATAAAAAAAACAAAAAAAACAATTGCCAGCTTGGATTGCGCCTTTAAACATAACATTTACAGGATGTTGTGCAGATGACCTATTCATCATTCAAAATGCGATTCAAATGACAAATATGATGAGAATTAGGAGCACAGGTGCCAAGCGGTTGTTTCTACATTTACCTGTTACCTACAAGGTTGACCACGTGTCAGAGGATGCCCCACATTTCTCAACAAAAAGGTTTGGTTTTTTTGGACACTGCACTATATTGTATATTGTATTGTATTGTATGTCTTTATTTATATAGCGCCATTAATGTACATAGCGCTTCACAGTAGTAATACATGTGGTAATCAAATAAATAACAGATAATATAAATAACAGATCATGGGAATAAGTGCTTTAGACATTAAAGTAACATTAAGGAAGAGGAGTCCCTGCCCCGAGGAGCTTACAGTCTAATTGGTAGGTAGGGAGAACGTATAGAGACAGTAGGAGGGAGTTCTGGTAAGAGCGTCTGCAGGGGGCCAAGCTATATGCATCATGTGTTCAGAATATCTACAGTGCTATTCATATGCTTCTTTAAGCAAGTGTGTCTTAAGGTGGGTCTTAAAGGTGGATAGAGAGGGTGCTAGTCGGGTACTGAGGGGAAGGGCATTCCAGAGGTGTGGGGCAGTCAGTGAAAAAGGTTTAAGGCGGGAGAGGGCTTTAGATACAAAGGGGGTAGAAAGAAGACATCCTTGAGCAGAACGCAAGAGTCGGGATGGTGCATAGCGAGAAATTAGGGCTGAGATGTAAGGAGGGGCAGAAGAGTGTATAGCTTTAAAAGTGAGGAGAAGAATGGAGTGTGAGATGCGGGATTTGATCGGAAGCCAGGAGAGGGATTTCATGAGGGGAGATGCTGAGACAGATCTAGGAAAGAGTAGAGTGATTCTGGCAGCAGCATTTAGGATAGATTGTAGGGGAGACAGATGAGAGGTAGGAAGGCCGGACAGCAGGAGGTTACAGTAATCAAGACGGAAGAGAATGAGGGCCTGAGTCAGAGTTTTAGCAGTCAAGCAACAGAGGAAAGGGCGAATCTTAGTTATATTGCGGAGGAAAAAGCGACAAGTTTTAGAAATGTTTTGAATGTGAGAGGCGAATGTGAGAGAGGAGTCGAGTGTGACCCCTAGGCAGCGTGTTTGGGCTACTGGGTGAATGATCGTAGTTCCAACAGTAATGTGGAAGGAGGTAGTAGGGCTAGGTTTGGAAGGAAGTATGAGGAGCTCTGTTTTAGCCATGTTGAGTTTAAGGCGGCGGAGGGCCATCCAGGATGATATAGCAGAGAGCAAGGTAGAAGAGATCAGTAATTAGAGAGAATTCCATCCATAGCATATAATAATAATAAACAAGATGACAATGGAATGTCCTGGAAGATTGAATAAATGTGCAATAGGAAGGGATAAGTGTCTAGTGGAGTCCATTTGACCACCACAGCTTAAACACAATAAACACCCAACCAAAAAAGCAAATCCGGAAATAAAGAAGCACAGGTGTCCATATAAATATATGACAGGGCACTGCGGCCCTTTACCTGTGTGCTTGCGCGGACGTTCCAGACATCAAAGGCGTGCAGTCCATCCAGAGGTAGATACAGCAAGATAGGGATAGATGATGAATAGCACTGCAAGGAAATCCAACTCCCAGTAGAACCGGAAAATAGGAAAAAAGCGCACACTCCAATGTAGCAATAGGTCTGGTTTATTGCAGGCTAGGCAACAGTGACAGGACAACACGAACGCACCTACGCGTTTCGTGCACAGGGCACTTTATCAAGGTGACAAGATAGTACAAATGCTGTCTATTTATACTTACCTGAATTGTCCTTTGCGCTATCGGGTGTGACATCATCAACCAGCGTCTGCATAGAGTCGCGGTGACGCAACGTACACAGCCATAGGCTGGGCAAGTCAGGTGGTATACGGAATCTAACTTTTTTCTAAAACAAACTTTATTTAAAACAAACACAAACAACATACACAATCGTATGTAAATACACAATGTTAAAACGTAATAGATCTTGCTTATGCAAAATTGCTGTATTTACATACGATTGTGTATGTTGTGTACGCAGTGCTTTTCATCATCTATCCCTATCTTGCTGATATAGCAGAGAGACATTCAGAAACTTTGGTTTGTACAGCAGGTGTAAGGTCGGGTGTTGAAAAGTATATTTGTGTGTCGTCAGCATAGAGGTGATATTTAAACCCAAAAGATGTTATTAGGTCACCTAGAGAGAGTGTGTACAGAGAAAAGAGAAGAGGTCCCAGGACAGAGCCCTGGGGTACCCCCACAGAGAGATCAATAAAGGAGGAGGAGGTGTTAGCAGAAGAGACACAAAGTACGGTGGGAGAGGTAGGATGAGATCCAGGATAGAGCTTTGTTCCGAATACCAAGAGTATGGAGAATATGAAGGAGGAGAGGGTGGTCCACGGTGTCAAATGCTGCAGAGAGGTCGAGCAATATGAGCAGAGTGTAATGACCTCTGTCTTTGGCAGCATGGAGGTCATCGGTAATTTTAGTGAGGGCTGTTTCCGTGGAGTGAGCAGTGCGGAAGCCAGATTGTAGAGGGTCTAAGAGAGAATAGGTGTTGAGAAAATGGAGCAAGCGAGAGAATAGAAGACGTTCAAGGAGTTTAGAGGCAAAAGACAGGAGGGAGACAGGTCGATAGTTAGAAAGACAGGTAGGGTCAAGCTTGCTGTTTTTGAGTAATGGTATGACTGTTGCATGTTCGAAGGAGGATGGAAAGGTTCCAGAGCAGAGGGAGGAGTTAAAAATGTGTGTGAGCGTAGGGGTTATAGTAGGAGCAAGAGGTTTTAGGAGATGGGAGGGAATGGGGTCAAGAGGGCAAGTGCTACAGGGAGAAGAGGCGATCAACAGCGACACATCCTCCTCTGAGACAGTGGAAAAAGAGTCAAGGAAGGCAGGAGGAGAGTTAGAAAGAGGTGTAGGATGGGAGGAAGAAATAGAGGGGATGTCCTGCCGTATGGATTCCAACTTTTCTTTAAAATAGTCAGCAAAGTCCTGAGCGGAGATGGAGGAAGGAGAGGCAGCTGAGGGTGGTTTGAGTAGAGAATCAAAGACAGAGAACAGTCGGCGTGGGTTAGACTTGTGCATGTTGATTAGTGCAGAAAAGTAGGCTTGTTTAGCTTGCAAGAGGACAGAGTTGAAACAGGATAGCATAAATTTGTAGTGAAGGAAGTCTGCGAGAGTGTGAGACTTCCTCCAGAGGCGTTCAGAGGAACGAGTGGAGGAACGCAGCATGCGCGTGTGGGAATTTAGCCATGGTCTAGGGTTAGAAGGGCGAGGGCGGCAGAGAGAAAGCGGGGCATGTAGATCAAGATACGAGGACAAGACAGAGTTGTAGTTCCTGACTAGGTTGTCAGGGTCTGTAGCAGAGCTGAGAGAGGAGAGGGAGGAGCATAAAGTGGACTCAAAGTCAGGCAAGTGAATAGAGCGCAGGTTTCTGCAGAACCGGGGGGTAGATGGAGGTGGAGAAGGGGAGAAGCGAGATAGAAAAAATGAGATGAGGTGATGGTCAGAGAGAGGAAAAGGGGAAATGGAGAAATCGGAGAGAGAGAGGTTTTTATAAATATTATAACACTTCTTTTTTTTTATGTATGATATCTGCATTCATTCACTATATTTGTCCAAATTTTCACTTTGGTGCTGTAACACTACATCTACTATATATTTCTGAAAGTGTCCTATGTGTCCGGGTCTGTATGTGTCTCCCTGTGCCCCACCCCGTGTCCCTAGCGGCAATCTCATTGGACCTTGGGCCGCCCGCCCGCCCCCGCACACATCTCTTTGGCCTGAGGCGGAGTGAAGGGGGCGCACACACACACACACACATCACTATACACACACACACACATCACTATACACACACACACACACACACACACATCACTATACACACACACACACACATCACTATACACACACACACACACACACACATCACTATACACACACACACACACATCACTATACACACACACACACACACACACACACATCACTATACACACACACACACACACACATCACTATACACACACACACACACACCACACACACACACACACACACACACACATCACTATACACACACACACACACACACATCACTATACACACACACACACACACACATCACTATACACACACACACAGACATCACTATACACACACACACAGACATCACTATACACACACACACACACACACACACACACACACACACCCACACACACACACACACACCACTATACACACACACACACACACACACACACACACACACATCACTATACACACACACACACACACACACACACATCACTATACACACACACACACACACACACATCACTATACACACACACATCACTACACACACACACACACACACACACACATCACTATACACACACACACACACACACACACACACACACACACACACACACACACACACACACACACACACACACATCACTAAACACACACAACCCCCCCACACACACATCACTATACACACACACATCACTATACACACACACACACACATCACTATACACACACACACACACATCACTATACACACACACACATCACTATACACACACATCACTACACACACACACACACACACACATCACTATACACACACATCACTATACACACACACACACACACACATCACTATACACACACACACATCACTATATACACACACACACACACACACACACACACACATCACTATACACACACACACACACACACACATCACTATACACACACACACACACACACACATCACTATACACACACATCACTAAACACACACAACCCCCCCACACACACATCACTATACACACACACATCACTATACACACACACACACACACATCACTATACACACACATCACTAAACACACACATCACTAAACATACACAACCCCCCACACACACATCACTATACACACACACACATCACTATACACACACACACACACACACACACACACACACACACACATATCACTATACACACACACACACACAACCCCCCCACACACACGGTGTTACATACATTAGCGGGGCTCACAGTGTTAGCAGCACATCTCCCGCTCTCTTCCCCACCGGTCCCGGAGGCTCCGCCTCTTCCTCCGCCTCTCCCTGTTTCCTGTGCTTTCACCCCCCCCCCCTCCACGTGGGAGCTGCCGGACGGGTGAGGGAGCTGCCGGATGGGTGAGGGAGCTGCCGGATGGGTGAGGGAGCTGCCGGACGGGTGTGAGTGAGCGGCCTTCACCTCCCCTCACACCCCTTCACCTTCCCTCACTTCCCCTCCACCCCCCCCCCCCCGGCGCCGCTACAGTCAGCGGGGGAGCGGAGTGAGCGAGCGCGCGCCAGGGAACGGCCGGGTGAGTGAGCGGCCTTCACCTCCCCTCACCCACCCCTCACTCCACTTCCCCTCCCTTCCACCTCCCCTCCCTCCACTTCACCTCCCCTCCACCCCCCCTTAACCTCCCCTCCACCCCCCCTTCACCACCCCCCTTCACCTCCCCTCCTCCACCCCCCCTTCACCTCCCCTCCACCCCCGCTTCACCTCCCCTCCACCCCCGCTTCACCCCCCCTTCACCTCCCCCCTCCCTCCCAGCCCCCCACCTCCCCTCCGCCCCCCCTTCACCTCCCCTCCGCCCCCCCTTTACCTCCCCTCCGCCCCCCCTTTACCTCCCCTCCGCCCCCCCTTTACCTCCCCTCCGCCCCCCCCTTCACCTCCCCTCCGCCCCCCCTTCACCTCCCCTCCGCCCCCCTTTCACCTCCCCTCACCATCCCCCCCTCACCACCCATCCTCACCTCCCCTCCGCCCCCCTTCACCTCCCCTCACCACCCCCCACCACCCCTCCGACCTCACCTCCCCTCCTTCAATGCCTTTCGTCCGCCCTCCTGCCTCTGCCTTTCGCCCACCCGCACTTCTGCCTTTCACCCGCCCACCGTTCACACCCCTGCGCCACACAGCCGCCGCACGCACTCAACAGACACCCGCCACTCGACACACACCCGCCGCCTCTCACCCACCCCACACACTCGACACACACCTGCCGCATCCTGCCCCTACGCAACAATATCACTGACCAGCTGTCACCCGCACTCGCCACACACCCGCCGCCTCACACCCTAGCAGGACCCCGACCCACAGCCAGCACTCACTACCCACGCGCCACCCGTACTGAACACCCACCCGCCGCCTCACACACGCTCACACCCTAGCAGGACACACGCCTCACATTTTCACATCACTTATGTCACCAAAATATACATTGTACTGTGGAGTGTTTACAATAAACCATTTTTATACAACATCGTATTACATTTTCTTCCATCTTTCTTTTCAACATTATTATCCAACCTTTCCAACAAATAGTCATCTATTGTTCCACCATTTATAAATAATACTACCTATTACGCATTTACATCCCGGGCAACGCCGGGTCTCTCAGCTAGTATATATATATATATATATATGTAGTGTTACAGCGCCAAAGTGAAGAAAAAAAATATATATAGTAAATATAATATATAGTAAATATAATATATATATATATATATATATATATATATATATATATATATATATATATATATATATATATATATATATGAACTAACAAAAAGAAGAAAAAGCAGGGCCTCAATGGGTATGTAGGTGGTAAATTAATTATATATAGTGTTAATACAAATAACAATGTGATTAATGTCAGTGCCTGCGTATAAAACAATAAACATATAATCAATAAAATAACTTAAAATCAACGCAGTGCATATATGTGCAAAGGGAAAATAAAAATTAAATGAAAAATAAATAAAGAAGTGAAAAACCAGTCCTTTATGAATTAGTTCGTCAATGGTATTAATGACGTAGGTGCAGGGGGGTCTCCGGCTGCTCTCGAGAGGACAAACCACATCCTATGGAATCTGTAGAGGAGAAAGAGAAGAGAGCGCACGCCCCATAGTGTGTAACTGTATATTTAATAAAGGGAGGAGGAAGGGGGGGGGGGGAAGGAATATCACTCACAAGGGTAAGGAATTTAAAAGCATGTCGTGAATAAATCACCACCATCCGGTATCTTTGCTTGTCTCTGATGTCCGTCAGTCTCTGGATAATGAAGGATCCGTGATCATCAGGATATTTTCCAAGCGTGGATGAAGTGTGCCGGAATCGGGTTGGAGTCCTCAGAAAATCTCCTAGCTGTATGGCCTCAAGCTGTTAAACGCACGAACCGGCCTGTTCATGCACAATGTGATGACGTAATGTCCGTGACGTAATGCGTGATGACGCTCCCTGACGCGTTTCGTCACTCTCGGGCGACTTTTTCAAAGGGTGATGGGAAGGGGCTGAACTCATGAAGTATATATATATATTTCGTATCTTAGCAACCCCTAAAATAGCTGAAAGGGATGTTACTTTAAAGAAGGCTTATTATTATTGTGTATACAGTCACCATCGTGGTTTTTAACAGTTGATTAAGCCTTCTTTAGCTGGTGTGACGACTCAGGAGATTCCTTCCTCTTCCTCTCCCTCTCTCCCATCTCCCGTTATCCTTCCTGCCCCTTATCACTCCTCTCCTTCACCGTCTACCTCTCCCCCCTTGCCGCACGCGTTCCCCGCAGGTCTCGCGTACCCACGCGTTCCCACAGTCCCTGCCATAATCCTCCCCGCTCCCTCTCCCCCGCGGTAGCTCCCTTACCTTCCCCTGTGGTGCCATCCGTCCTGTTGCCTCCTCCGCCTGTGGTGCCCGCGGCGCGGCGTTCCGCGCTCCTAGTGACGCATCTGGTGCACGCGCCCCCTCTGCCCATAGGGGACGCGCGTGCATGCTCTTCTCTGCCCTTGCTGGCCATCGCACGGGCGCAGGCCTCGCCCGTGTTTCCCTCTGCTTGGCTCCGTCCCCCTCTTGCTGCCTTTCCCTGCTCTGTGTGGGCCGCTCCTGTGTTGCAGTCTGTGCGCGCGCATCCCCAGCTTACAGGGGCCGCGCGCACAGACTCTCCTTATCAGGATTTCCCTGTCTCCGCCTCCCAAGCTGTTCAGGTCATTCCCAGGACTTACCCCTTCTGTCTCCTCCTCTTCTCTCCCTGACCTATCTCCAGCTTCTCACTCCAGGCACTTACCAGGCATTTGGTAAGGAATCAGCTTTATTCTTTCTTTATTTGGTATATTTTGCTGTGGATCTGTGGGGGGCTATACTGGGAGTATACTGTGAGTTTTGCAGAGGGTTTTGGGTGTATATTTCAGGTTTAAAAACCATTTTTGTTTTTCACCCAGAGGCTGCAGTGGTTTAACCCAGCAAAGCTATACTGTGGCTGACTGGAAACTGCAGTCTCAACCCCTCTCATCTCACCTACCTCTGGTTGTTTATTTTCTTCAATTTTCACCTTATTTTTAAGCCTGATTTCCTTTTGTCATTTGCATTTTTGGGAGCTCTGTGTCTTACTTAAGACCTTCAATATTGTGGTGTGGTTTCTTGTAAGAAAGAGAGTTAAATAATAAGGGGAGAAAGAGAAGATTACAGCAGGTTTTTAAAAAAGCTGTTTATCTTCCCCTCCCTGTGCAGAGATAGTTAATTGGTTCTTAAAGGGACAGTTTTCCTATCTGTATCTCTCTCCCTAAGCACTATTTCCTCCCCTTACTTCGAGGCTTATTTTATCATGCCTGGGGGGAATAGGACTAGTGCAGCAACAGGGGCCACACCTGGACATCGGACTCCAAAAACTGGGGCCCCTAGGATCAATAACCACAGCCCGAGGCCTGGTACATCCAGTGCCCTGGCCACACCTCCCCCGGCTCCTGTTGTCAGTTTAACCCCTGCAGTCCCAGTTCCAACATGGGCGCAGGTGGCAGCTGCAGGTGTTGACCCCAGCAACAACAACGCTGGGGCCACGCCCAGTGATAGCAGGAAGGTTGGGGTGAGGTGCCCAATGTCACCTGGCCTTAACATGGAGATCTATGTGAGGGCTGTGGCAAATATTGTGAGTCCCTCTGCTGTGGTGGCGGCCAGCAAGATGTATGGGAGGGGCATTTTCTTCCTCCGTACGCTGGCTGTCATCCACACCCTGGTGCAGAAAGGCATCAGTGTATGGGGGACCTACATCCCCATAGAACCCATGGAGGGGTTAGGCACAAAAATCATCCTGTCCAATGTGCCCCCCTTCATCCCAGACAGCCTCATGCGCCCATGCCTGCAAGCCCTGGGAGATATTAAATCTCGCATAACAAAAATTCCGCTGGGCTGCAGGGATAGAGCGCTGAGGCACGTGCTCTCTTTTAGGCGGCAGGTACAAGTGCTGCTGCCGGGGAGCACAGAATCTGTGGAGGGTTCTTTTGGGGTGCCCTACGAGGGCATAACATACACCGTGTACTATGGCACGGAGGGGGTAAGGTGCTATTTGTGCAAGGAGCTGGGGCATACTCGCAGGAGTTGCCCCAAAGGGAACAGAAGACCTATCCCAACTCCTGCACCCGCCCCTCCCTCTGCCAAGACACCCGGTACCGCTGTACCTACCACAGCAGAGCCCTCGAGGGCCCAGGTCCCCCCTGGGACCACAAGAGATGTCGCTGTCCCATCTGGAACAGTGACTTCTGCACCTCTCCCTGGAGAGCGGAGGGTAGGAGAGGGGGTTGCCATGGAGCGGCCACCCTCTGTTATTGCTGTCTCCCCCCAGGAGGAAACACCTGTGCCGCTGCGCCCAACGCGTCGGAGCCCTCGGGGGCCCAGGCCCCCCCTGGGACCGCAGGAGATGTCACTGCCCCAACTCAAACAGTGACATCTGAACCTCTCCCCCAAAAAAAGTCACTCCACAACAGTCCCCCTCTGTTGTCGCTGTCCCCCCCCCAAGAACACCTTACCCCCAATGTAAGCACCGTACAGGGTGCGGGGGAGCGGGAGGAAGCTCCTGATATGGAGGTAGCGGCACCCTCTCCTGGGGAATCACCCCCCAGGAAGAAGCCTTTTAAAACAAAAAACAAGAGGGTGATTGAGGAGGTCGAGGAGGGTGAACCGTATTATGTTCACCCTCGGATGTCTCTGAAGTGGAACGAAACATCAGTTCCGCACAAGGTGGCTCCATCTGGCCCACTGGTTAGGATTAGCCAGTGTGAGCCGGATCTCATAATTTTACAACCCCCCACCCTCGAAAATCTAGAGGGAATGCAGGAGGAGGTACCCGACGTCTCTGGGGTGGAAGGCCAAAGCGAACAACAACATAAGGCCTTGCCCCTAGATATAAACGTTGGGGAAAAGTCCAACACCCCTCCCAGTTGGAGAACATCCCCCGGGGACCTGTGTTTCAGTGAATCTGCCGCGCTGGACGCAGTTGTCTTCGGGGACTCGGAGGTCGGCCAGGATCCCCCTCCGGCTGTGCCGCCTTCGGGTGGCACACCTGAAGCTGAGCCCCGGTTTGTGTCACCAGAAGAAGGGGATGGGCTAGGGCTGACCCCCGTGGTTGGGGGTTTGGAGGGTGGAGCGGGGGAGGCGGGTGTGGGTGAGGGTGTTTTAGCGAGCACTTCTTTTTGCATCTGGGAGATGCCAGATGTGAGCTCTGCTGGTGAGGAGTTTTGGTCGGGCACTTTGTTGGAGGCGACTGCTGGGCTGGACCCTCCCTATGAGGTACTTGCTGAAAAGTGCCCTCCCGCGATTAATGCGAACGCCCGTGGCATCCCGTTTGTTCGCATGGTGGTAGAGGAGACCAAGAGGGCACTGTGTGCCTCGTTGGCCCCCAAGGACACTAGGGAGACCGCTACCTCCGCCATACCGCCACCAGCTACCCCTGAACATCCCACCCCGGGGTTGGATGTGGAGGATATAGTGGATCCCCTCGTGGAAACACCGAGGAGGGGACCCACTCTAAGGCTGAGAAAGGCCCCCACAGGGAAGGGCGGGGGTCTTCAGTTTTTCAGTCAAGAGGAGCTTGGGGAGTTGGGGCTCAGTGAGGAGTCCTCTGGCACCGCGGATGCGGTGGACTCTTTGACCCCCATTATCTCTGCCCAGGAGCTAGATGGTTTCCTGGAGGATACCCTCTACAAACACGGAACAACGAAGGTGCAGTTGGCCCTTGGAAGGTGGAAGGATGCCTCGGTCATTCTCCACTCTCTCTTAGTATACATCAGGGCTAACCACAAGGCCAAAATCTCTGGGCCTATCCATCTTCGTGTCCTGAAATTTCATAAATTGATGCAAGACCACATAAAGGCTTCTCGGGGTGTAGCACCCTGAGCGCCTGTGGAAAGCAAAACTCTTGACTACCAATGGCTTTGAGCATCGGTACGCTTAACGTGAATGGCTGTAAGGACAAGTTTCGCAGGTTCCAGGTACTCTCCTTTTTACAGAAGGGAAAGTATTCTGTGAGCTTCCTGCAGGAAACCCATACCACTCCAGAGGCTGAAGCCAGCTGGCATTTGGAGTGGCTAGGCAAGGTCTTTTTCAGCCACCTCACTTCGTCATCTAGTGGGGTGGTGACCCTGTTCTCTGAGTCCTTTCAACCAGAGCTGCTGCTTGCCAAAGCTGTTGTTCCAGGTCACCTGTTGCATCTCAGGGTCCGGCACGAGGACTACACGTTTAATTTCCTGAACGTGTATGCTCCTGCCACCAGACCCCTGAGAAGGCAGTTCTTCGTCAGAATGTCTGAATACCTGGAGACAGTCGACGCGGATGAATACGTGGTGCTCGGGGGTGATTTTAACATAACCCTCGAGGCTCGGAAAGACCGGAATGGTCCGGAGCCACACCCATGTTCTGCGTCGGCCTTGCGGGAGGTCATTACCCGCTACTCCTTGGTAGACGTCTGGCGAGAACAACATCCTGAGGCATCCACTGAGTTCACCCATATTAGGGTGTTTAGGGGTGAACGGATGTCCTGGTCTCGGATCGACAGGTTGTATATTTCCAGCCACAGCCTGTCAAGAGCCCAGTCCAGTGCCATTAGGCTGGCGCCATTTTCGGACCACAATTGTACGTTCGTGACGGTGACGCTGCTACCTGCAGCACCCTCGGCCGCATATTGGCACTTCAACAATACGTTGTTGGAGGACAAGGGGTTTGCGACATCGGTCCGAGACTTTTCGATTGCCTGGAGAGGTTGCAGGTCAGACTTTGCCACGTTAGAGCAGTGGTGGGACGTGGGCAAGGTTCATCTGCGCCTCGTGTGTCAGGAGTACACCAAAGGTGACAGCGGGCGGCGCGATGCTGAGATCGAGGCCCTCAGGGAAGAGGTGCTCGATCTCGAGATGCGGCTGTCTGTGGCAGGGGACCAATATCTGCAGAGTATGTACGTGGAGAGGAAGTGCGCTCTCCGGGACTTGGAAGATCGGGGGGCGTATTTGCGATCCCGCATCCGCTTCCTTCGGGAGATGGATTGCGGGTCGCGCCTCTTCTACGCGCTGGAGAAAAAGAGCCAGATAAATGCAGGGTCTTATGGGAGGGGCTTCCCACGGTCGGTGAGGATGGAAGGGAGCGGCTTGAGTTACCATTGGCTCTGGCCGAGCTCTCTGAAGCCCTCAATCTCATGTCCCGCGGAAAAACGCCGGGGCTAGACGGGCTGACTGTGGAGTTCTTCCGGGTTTTCTGGGAGATGCTGGGACCTGATTTCACCGAGGTCCTAGCCGAAGCCCTGGAGACCGGTGAGATGCCCCTTTCGTGTCGGCGGGCAATACTGTCTCTGCTGCCGAAGAAGGGAGATCTCCGCCAGATCTCCAACTGGCGACCGGTCTCACTGCTCAGCACGGACTATAAGATCGTAGCCAAAGCACTTTCGCTGAGGCTCAAGTCCATGCTGGCAGAGGTGATTCACCCCGACCAGTCCTATACTGTCCCTAGCAGGAGTATTCATGACAACATCTTTTTGGTCAGGGACCTGATGCACCCCGCACAGAGGACTGGTCTATCACTCGCCTTCCTGTCCCTAGATCAAGAGAAGGCGTTTGACAGAGTGGATCACCGTTACCTTATGCAGACCCTGCAGGCGTTTGGCTTCGGCCCACAATTTGTGGTCTTTCTCCAGATGCTGTACGCCTCTGCAGAGTGTCTGGTGAAGATCAATTGGTCCCTGACGGCACCTTTTGTGTTTGGTCGGGGAGTACGTCAAGGGTGCCCCCTGTCTGGGCAACTGTACGCGCTGGCCATTGAGCCCTTCCTCTGCCTACTGAGCTGCGGGAGCCCGACATGCGGGTAGTCCTGTCGGCTTATGCCGATGACGTGCTCCTCGTGGCCCAGGACCTAGATGATCTAGAGCGGGCACAAGCGTGCCAAGAGGTGTACACCGCGGCCTCTTCTGCTCGGATCAACTGGTCCAAGTGCTCCGGCATTCTGGTGGGTCCCTTACAGGTGGACTCCTTGCCCCCTGAGTTTCGGAATGTCTCGTGGGAGAGCGATACTCTCAAGTATCTGGGAGTCTACATGTCTGCTGCGGAGAACCCGGCCCCGGAAAACTTCAGTGATCTTGAAGAACGGGTCATTGCTCGTCTGGGGTCATGGGTGTATCTGTCGAGAATGCTTTCCCTCAGGGGAAGAACCCTGGTGATTAACAAGCTGGTGGCCAGTCAGATATGGCACCGGCTGATAGCCATGGGTCCAACCCCCGAATTTATCAACAAGATCCAGAGGAAGTTAATGGATTTTCTCTGGATGGGGAAGCATTGGGTCTCTGCGGGAGTTGCGTGTCTCCCCTTGGAGGAGGGTGGACAGGGAGTGGTGTGTGTCCACTCCCAGTTACACACTTTCCGCCTCCAATACCTGCAGAGATACCTATTCGCTGATCCGTCTCCGCAGTGGTGCCAGCTGGCGACCAGTTTCTTTCGCCAGCTGCGCAATATGAGGTATGACCGGCAACTGTTTATCATCAGGCCCGAGGGTTTAGGTAGAGACCTCTAGGTGCTGCCGGCATACTACCGGGACTAACTTAAGGCCTGGAAACTGGTCTCCGCGACCAGGAAGGAACAGGCGGTGGGGGTTGATTTCCTCGCTGAGCCCCTGCTGTATAATCCGGCAGTGGGGGCTCGGATGTTGGATTCACCCTCTATTTGCCGCCGGCTAATCCTGGCGCAGGTGACCAGAGTCGGGGATCTCCTGGACTTTGAGCGGCGAGACTGGGTTTGGGCAGAGGTGTTCGCGCCCCATATGGGTCTGCGTACTGCCCGCGTCCCTCATCGTTTGATCCGGGAGATTAAAGATGCCATCCACTCCGACTCACGCACCTTCATTGAGGGGGTATTGCAGACCGGAGAGCCTTGTCAACCTTTCAACCCTAGCTCTCCAGATCTTTGCGTGGAACCCAAACCACGGCAACCGCCTCGGGCTCCTCTTTCCCCCAACCTCAGCAGGTTGGGGGATATGTCCCCGGCATGTTTCCGCCGCATGCCGAGGAAAGACCTGTTTTCTCTAGTGCTCCATATAGTGCATTACCTCGCCCTTGTCACCCGCCCAGATACTATCTGGAGGCGGGTATTCCCTGCGAATGAGGGCGAGAGACCCCGGTGGAGGGAACTCTATTCATCCTTGGTTCCCCGTCCCGCCGGTGATTTGAGTTGGAGGGTCCTCCACGGTGCACTGAGCACAGGAGAATACTTGGCACACTTCACGGACTCCCCCGCCGCCTGTCCCTTCTGTGGCGAGCGGGAGTCCGTGTATCACATTTATTCGAGTTGCGCCAGACTGAAGCCCCTCTTTTCCTTCTTGAGAAGCCTTCTCCTGCGGTTCTGGCTACACTTCTCCCCTCATCTTTTTATTTTTGGGTGCCCAGTGTCCCGGAACAATAAGCCTAGGGATCTCCTGGTCAACCTGCTCCTGGCATTGGCTAAGGTAGCCATTTGTAAAACCAGGAAGCAGTGTTTGGAGGGGGGGGGTCCCAACAAACATCGTGGCCATGTTTCGGGCACTGGTGCACTCCCATATTCGGGCAGAGTACTCGTACGCCGAGTCTACTGGGACGGTTTCAGAGTTTGCCTCCCAGTGGGCGTTAGGCGGGGTGCTTTGCTCGGTATCCCCCATCAACGGTTCTTTAGATTTAACCCTTCTGTTTTAAGTGCACTTCATCAGTGCACTTGTTGGGTTCATTTAATTTTTGTTTAACTGGTTTATCTTTTGTTCTACTTGGCAACAAGTAGAATTGCTGTTTAACTGAATTGGCCGGCGAAGCCATATCAAAATAGACCCACTTCTCTCTCTTCTCCTCCCCTCTCTACCATTGGTGCACCTCCCTTTATAATCCCTGTGTAAGGAATCCACTACTGGCTTTGACTATAGCCGTGCAGACCTGTGCAGTTGCAAGCTTCCTCTGGCAATCTATGGCACAGGTGCTGCCTCTCATTGCAGCTTCTGCCCTGTGCTCTTTCATTGGAGGAATTCTCACACACCCTCCTCCTGTGATTGGATCTCCGCCCTTTATATTCTAGGCGTTGGCTCTGAACCAGCGCCGAGCATAACTATTCCCACCTCTATGTTACTGTCTCTGCCACAAACCACCCCAGGCCTCTCTCCTAGCGTTCTTACCTTCCAAGTTCCTGAGTATCCAGAGGCCTGGTCCTGGACGTCTGTGCTGAAGCGTTGTTGCCAGCACTGGCCTGCTGCTATCTCCTTGCAGTGGCCTACCTTGGACGTCTGTGCTGAAGCGTTGTTGCCAGCACTGGCCTGCTGCTATCTCCTTGCAGTGGCCTACCCTGGACGTCTGTGCTGAAGCGTTGATGCCAGCACTGGTGACTGCTGCATTCCCTCCTAGCAGTGGCTACCCTTCCTGTCCTGTGGCCTGCCGCTATTCTCCTGTAGTGGCCTATCCTGGACGCCTGTGCTGAAGCGTTGATGCCAGCACTGGTAACTTCTGCATTCCCTCCGAGCAGTGGCTACCCTTCCTGTCCTACGGCCTGCTGCTATTCTCCTGCAGTGGCCTACCCTGGACGCCTGTGCTGAAGCGTTGATGCCAGCACTGGTAACTGCTGCATTCCCTCCTAGCAGTGGCTACCCTTCCTTTCCTGCGGCCTGCTGCGATCCTCTTGCAGTGGCCTGCCTTGGACTTCTGCGCTGAAGCGTTGGTTCTTCCGACGCTGCCCTGCGGTGAACTTCGTCCAGCCTGCTGTCTCCTCCTGCTGAGATCGGCGTCATGGGCCGAGGCCGCTCCTCGCGCAGAAGCCACCCCCGCGCTCACGCTCCTAAGCTGAAGCGGGGCACTCCTGATTTCCTGTTGCCGAACTCCTGCTTCATTAACGACGATGCTGCCTTCTCCAATCCTGACCCTGCGATGTACGACTACGAACTGCGCACTCCGGATCAGTCTGCGTGGACTAAGGTCGGTGATTATATAACCCCACCTCAGCCCCGCGGTCCGGTCCCGGTTTGTGGTGAGCATCGGCGTAACAGTATGCTCGGCCCAAAACCGGACCGCGCCGTGGCGGGGGTTGGTAAATGTTTAACTGTACCTATGTCCCAGGCTGCGGACCAGTCCCTGTTTGAAAAACAGTATCTGTTTGAAAGACTGCCTCCACCTAATCTTGCCTGTATGTATGAAGGGTTAACCTCTGCAGAAAGACTAACTCGTAAAGAAATACTTACAAGGTCTCAGGAATGTAGAGAGGTAAAGAAGATGTTACAAGCCCAGTACTCCCAACTACTCCTTCTTATGTCTACTCCAGGTCTGGAAACTGCGGATTTTGGGGTACCGACTCAGGCCATAGACACCACCCTTAAATTATTCCTGGAATTTGACAAGAACATAAGCGAGCGTGAACCTCTACTTGCTGCCCACGCGCAGACTATTCACAAACCCTTTTCTGTCAGTCCTGTTGCTAAACCTGTGAGGGTACCTCTCTCCTAAGAATGGTCAAACCATTTCTCTGTCGCTGCCCGCTAAGGAAGAAGCTGCCACGCTCCCTAATCCCGAGTTAACCTCCCTAAATTCTGTCCCTGAGGTTATTTCGGTCTTAACCCCTGCTAGTCAGGCTTATGCGTCCCCAACTGTAAATCCCTGCAGTCCCCAGGTCAGTGTGTCTTCCCTAGCACCAGAGAATGAATCATGTTTGCCCTCTTTTCCTAAACCAAAAATTCTAAGCTCTGTTTCCGAGGTTTTTTCTGTATTAACCCCTGCTAGTCTGCTCTGTGAGGTCCCTACTGCTAACCCTAGTATCCCGCAGTCTAATGATAGGTCCCTAGGGCAAGAGGCAGAACCCCCTATGACCCCACTCTCGGAGACTAGCTTCTATTTCTCTGATTCTCAGGTACAGAGTAATTTAACCCTTGGGGTTTTTCCTATGTTAACCCCTGCAGGTCAGCCCTGTGAACCTTCCTTGGTAGATCCCTTTAGTTCGTCAGTCAGGGACACCTCCTTAGCCTCAGAGGATCAACCCCTTTTGTCCTCTGACTCGGCTAAAATTCTCGGGGCTATGCCCCCTGAACTTTCGGCAATAATACTGGCTCCAGTAAAAAGTATTCTTGAGCCGTTTGTTTCTCTAAACCTGTTCGCAGAATCCCTACTCCTAGGTATTTCACTCACCCCGTCTGCCACTCAGAGAGCTGAGACCCCTGCTTCTGAGCATAGACCCCTTTTCGTGGAATCTGTTGACGTTTCTGATGTCCCAGACACTCTTTCCCAAATAACCACTTCAGAGGCCAGCACAGTCGTGGTTGCCCCACTTGCACTGTCTGAGTTCTCCTTTTCTCAAATCCTAGGGTTTAAAGCGAACAGTACATATTATGCTCCTTTGCAAGTGACCCCTACTGAGATCAGCGTATCTGCTGTTGCTCCCTCAGTACCATTAAAGTTAGGGCCCTTCTTTTTGAAGGATCAGGCTTTCAAGTTTGAGACTCCCTTTATCCCTGACTTTGTAAATCTGCAGTCCCTTCTCACTATAGTTAAAAGTTCTCCAGCAGCCGCTGAGTTAAGCTTTGCCGCTGCCAAATCTTCTGTTATAGAAGCAACCTTGCCTAGCTTACTTCTGTCTGTCCTATCTGTGATGCCTATCACCTTTACTAAAATTTCTGTTTTGCAAGGTATTTCTCCTATTAAATCTGTGATACCTGCAATTCCTTTAATCAGTTCCAAAACCCCTGTCACTAAGTCTCCCATGGAGTCTGATGCCCTCACTAGGGATTCTCAGGGACCCAATTCTGTAACAAGCAAGATGTCCCTTGTGTCTGTTGGAGAGTTTACCCCAGTTTCTCTCACGGATCATGCCACAGCCTCCGGGATGATTAAAAATGACTTTAAGTCTTGGATGCCCATTCCTGTAATAATACTGTTTCACGCTGATTCGCCCACAGTATTCGGGTTATCCACTACTGACTGTATGTCTACTACCACGAACTCAGGGGTATCGCATTTGGAACTTTCCCTTTTTTCAGAAGATCCCGTCTTTAAAATGGACTTATTTTTCTCTGTGTCTTCCACAATACTTGGGGTACTTGCTATTGACTGTCCTGTCCCAAAACTAGGGTTACCTCTCAAAAAGGTGCCTGGAGCTACCGATGTTAAAAACCCTATGTTTAAAACAGTAACAATTTGCATTGCTTCTCCCACAGTATCATGTAAGACCTGGGTACCTGGGACCTCCACTCCGAAGCCAAGCTCTAGTTCTCTGTCTTCTTTCTCTGTGTTGGAGGCACCCAGCTTTAACCCCAAGACTTTTTTCCCTAAGGTTGATGCACCGCTTAACCGCCTGCCTTGTTTTTTGGATAAAATCTGTTTTCTCACCTTTCAAACAGACTCCTTACTCGCAGGTCTCTGTGCGGTGCCCAAAGTGCCCGTTCTGTATGGCAATTGGCCTCTCCCTAAGACGAAGACACCCTTACTGGACCTCGTCGCTTTACCTGAAGCGTCCGTTCCTGTTCTCTATGGGTCCACTATGGGTATAGACATGCTTATTATGTCCTTCGCCAAGGCCACAATTTCGGATTTGATTCTCTCTAAAGATCACAAACCAAAGGAAGCGGATCCTTCTTCAACTGCCAGTACCATGAGTTGCATACACACTGCTACAGACTCTCGCAAATTGCTTGGGATAGCAACCCTGCTTGGTATCAAAAGTACCGCTGCAATAGTGTGTAGTGAACCCTCCCGCCCCATTCCCTTGCTAACCACCACCCGGAATTCCTTGGAAGCTAAAGACTCTCGCAACTTCCTCCGTGCTGATTTCACCAAAGACATTGCCTTCTCTGAAGGTCCCTCTGCCATTTTTGTCCGACAATCTGTGTCCTGTGTCCCGTACTCTTGGACTATTACTATGCACCGGACACCTGGCTACTGTCCTTCCGATGTTCCCATTCCGGAGCCCTCAGGTCCCATTGTCCATGTACCAAAAAATGCAGTACCACCGGTGTCTTTCATGGCACTCGCCAATGTACATCTGGATTGTGGACCTAATTCTCGCCGGAGACACTTCAGGAACAACTCAATGTCTCCCAGACCTATGAATGGTCCTGTTCACCCAGGCTTCTCACCCAGTGGTGGGGGTACTGTAAGGAATCCCAACAAACTATGGGCTTTCAACGCCACCTCTCGCCTAAGGAGGTTTAGGAACAATTCCATGTCCCCCAAATCTGTGATGGATCTTGTTCGTCCGGAGGCCTCACCTGAAGGGGGGGGGTACTGTAAGGAATCCACTACTGGCTTTGACTATAGCCATGCAGACCTGTGCAGTTGCAAGCTTCCTCTGGCAATCTATGGCACAGGTGCTGCCTCTCATTGCAGCTTCTGCCCTGTGCTCTTTCATTGGAGGAATTCTCACACACCCTCCTCCTGTGATTGGATCTCCGCCCTTTATATTCTAGGCGTTGGCTCTGAACCAGCGCCGAGCATAACTATTCCTACCTCTATGTTACTGTCTCTGCCACAAACCACCCCAGGCCTCTCTCCTAGCGTTCTTACCTTCCAAGTTCCTGAGTATCCAGAGGCCTGGTCCTGGACGTCTGTGCTGAAGCATTGTTGCCAGCACTGGCCTGCTGCTATCTCCTTGCAGTGGCCTACCCTGGACGTCTGTGCTGAAGCGTTGTTGCCAGCACTGGCCTGCTGCTATCTCCTTGCAGTGGCCTACCCTGGACGTCTGTGCTGAAGCGTTGATGCCAGCACTGGTGACTGCTGCATTCCCTCCTAGCAGTGGCTACCCTTCCTGTCCTGTGGCCTGCCGCTATTCTCCTGTAGTGGCCTATCCTGGACGCCTGTGCTGAAGCGTTGATGCCAGCACTGGTAACTGCTGCATTCCCTCCTAGGAGTGGCTACCCTTCCTGTCCTACGGCCTGCTGCTATTCTCCTGCAGTGGCCTACCCTGGACGCCTGTGCTGAAGCGTTGATGCCAGCACTGGTAACTGCTGCATTCCCTCCTAGCAGTGGCTACCCTTCCTTTCCTGCGGCCTGCTGCGATCCTCTTGCAGTGGCCTGCCTTGGACTTCTGCGCTGAAGCGTTGGTTCTTCCCGACGCTGCCCTGCGGTGAACTTCGTCCAGCCTGCTGCCTCCTCCTGCTGAGATCGGCGTCATGGGCCGAGGCTGCTCCTCGCGCAGAAGCCACCCCCGCGCTCACGCTCCTAAGCTGAAGCGGGGCACTCCTGATTTCCTGTTGCCGAACTCCTGCTTCATTAACGACGATGCTGCCTTTTCCAATCCTGACCCTGCGATGTACGACTACGAACTGCGCACTCCGGATCAGTCTGCGTGGACTAAGGTCGGTGATTATATAACCCCACCTCAGCCCCGCGGTCCGGTCCCGGTTTGTGGTGAGCATCGGCGTAACACCCTGTCTGTCCACCTCTTCCTCGCTCTGCATAGTTCCTGTTTCCCTGTGTGTTACCTGTCCTATGCTGTGCTCCCTCTGTGCTCCTGTGAATACCTGCTCCTGTGTTATTTTGGATTTCCCTGGCTTTGACCCCTGGTCTCCCTGGACTAATCTGCTCTCTGTTAACCCCTTGAACCCTGCTATGCATACGACTTTGCTGACCTCTGGCTTCCTAGGACCTGGCTTGCTCTCTGACGACTCTACTCTCTGGATCCCCTGAACATTGGCTTACGGACACGACTTTTCTCACGGACACTCCCCAAGCGTTGCAAGTATATGCTAACAACTCTTTCAACAGGCCCAGCAACGCTATACCACACTCCGGGCTTGCTCCCACTGCTGTGGATGTGTGGTATCATACCGTTCCCACCTCAGTACTGGGGTCTAGCTTGGTCTGCGGGCATACAGGCGTGACATTATGCAGAGCCCAACAAACGCAGAACCCCCTGAGGTGGGTACAAGTATTACCATAGAGGCCTTACGCTTTGTTAGCGATCAGCTGGCCACGGTGTCTCAGCAATTAGCCACCTTCACCCGTCAGGAGGGTTCCACGGTTTCTGCACCAACAATGGCCAACACTTACACCGGCCCTGGCCCACGGATTCCTTCACCTAGTCGCTATGATGGGAACCCCCTCAACTGCCGCGGTTTCTTAAACCAATGTGAGGTACAATTTGAGATGTCTCCCTCCCTGTTTCCTACTGGCCGTGCTAAGATTGCGTATATTTACGCCCTACTCACTGGAGACGCCCTTGGCTGGGCCTTTCCTCTATGGGAACGTGGTAACAAAATAATGCAAGATTATATGTTATTCAGACGTGAATTTCAACTTGTTTTTGATACCCCCGCACGGCACGAGATAGCTGCCTTCTCTCTCTTCCATGTTTCTCAGGGTCGAAATTCAGCTGCCAAATACGCCATCGCGTTCCGTACGCTAGCCGCCGAAGTGCAATGGAATGATGAGGCGCTCGCAGCAGCATACTGGCACGGACTCTCAGATATGTTGAAAGACGATTTGGCTTCTCACACCCGGCCTACGTCCCTGGAGGAACTCATCACCCTGAGCGTACGCATGGATCAGCGCACGCAAGAGCAACGACACGAGAGGCACTGTTCCCGTTCTTCTTCCTCTGTTATGTCTCACAGGTCAGTCGTTACTCTTCTCCTGGCTCTGGAGTCTTCGGAACCTATGCAGGTTGGCAGTCAACAACTCCAGGCAACCGAGAGAGCGCGGTGACGCCAGAACCGGCTGTGTTTCTATTGTGCTTCCTCGGAACATCGTCTCCAGAATTGTCCCTTGAAGCCGGGAAACGGGCACACCCAGTAAAGGTAGAGGGGCTTCTACCAAGAGGGACTGTCTCTCCTAACCCCTCTCCTTCCAAGACTCTCCCAAAGAAGCTGATGCTACCAGCCACACTGGAGGGTCCCAACCTTGTCGTAAAGGTCGAAGCGTTCATAGATTCCGGTTCGGGCGGTAATTTCCTGGACAGCAGTTTACAGAGGAGAATCAAATCCCCATGGTCAGAAGGAAGAGCCCAGTTGGCCTTGAGGCCATCGACGGACGACCACTCTAGCCGGCTTTCATCATTTGGGAGTCTATTCCTCTTACCTTGACCCTGGCTGATGGTCACAAGGAGGTAATTGTCTTTGACGTTTTCCAGTCTCCTTCAGTACAAATTATATTAGGATTGCCTTGGCTTCAACTCCACAATCCGCGCATTGATTGGTCTGGTACCGTGCCCATCCAGTGGCCCTCGTTCGCAGATACTACGCCAGCGGATACTCCTGTGGTTGTGCTTGCTGGTCTGGACTCCGTACCTACCGATCGTTCGCCCTTGCTTGCCGTGTACCATGAGTACCTGGACGTGTTCAACAAGGTACAAGCAGAGGTCCTTCCTCCTCACCGTCCGTACAATTGCCCGGTCGACCTCATCCCCGGACTGTCCTGCCGAAGTCTAAGTCTTACCCACTCTCCATCCCGGAGACCGAGGCCATGACTACTTATATTCAAGAAAACCTGGAGAAAGGTTTCATCCGCAACTCCACCTCTCCTGCCGGTGCGGGGTTTTTTTTTGTGAAGAAGAAGGATGGATCTCAAAGGCCTTGCATAGACTTCCGCGGACTCAATAAGATCACGGTGAAAAACAGGTATCCACTTCCGCTCATTTCTGAACTGTTTGATCGTCTCCAAGGGGCCTCTATTTTTTCAAAACTTGACTTAAGGGGTGCCTATAATCTCATTCGCTTAAGGGAGGGAAACGAGTGGAAAATAGCATTTAACACACGGTCTGGACACTATGAATACCTTGTTATGCCCTTTGGGTTGTGTAATGCCCCGGCCGTCTTTCAGGAATTTATGAATGACATCTTCCGTGACGTTTTGGGTACCTTTGTTATTGTCTATTTGGACGACATCCTTATTTTTTCTAAAAATCTTGAGGAACACATTCAGCATACCAAACTTGTGCTCTCCAGGCTACGTTCTAACCGTCTTTACTCCAAGATGGAAAAATGTTTGTTTCACCAGGCTTCCACAGCCTTCCTAGGCTATATCATCTCCAGTTAAGGTTTCTCCATGGACCCAGAGAAGTTGAAGGCGGTTCTCGATTGGCCACTCCCTAATTCGCTCAAAGCTGTGCAACGTTTTCTTAGCTTCGCCAATTATTACAGGAAGTTTATCAAAAAAAATTCTTCCATTGCCCTTCCCATCACCGCCTTGACCAAGAAAGGCGCCGACGTCTCATCCTGGTCACCAATGGCCATCACAGTCTTTGAGACCCTCAAGAAGGCGTTCGTCTCTGCCCCCATCCTGCGTCATCCGGATATCTCCCTCCCCTTTACTTTGGAGGTTGATGCCTCAGACGTAGGAGCTGGCGCAGTCCTGTCCCAGAGGACTTCTCCTCAAGAGAAACTCCATCCTTGTGGCTTTTTTTCACGGAAATTTTCAGCAGCAGAAAAGAATTATGATGTCGGTAATCGTGAACTGTTGGCCATTAAGTTGGCTCTCCAGGAATGGAGACATCTGTTAGAGGGTTCCAAAGAACCAATCGCCATTCTCACCGACCACAAAAAATTGTTATATATTGAGGGTGCTCGCCGCTTGGCCTCCTGCCAGGCTCGCTGGTCACTCTTCTTTTCCCGCTTCAACTACACCATCTCTTATATCCCTGGTACCAAAAATGTTAAAGCGGGCGCCCTTTCTCGTCAGTTTGCCTCCGAGTCCGAGGCCAAAGAAAGCTCAGAACCCATTCTCCCGGCCAAATGCATAGTCTCGGCTAACAACTTTGATGTATTGGATGAAATCCATAAGGCACAAGCACATATCCCCAGCAGGTTCAGGGTACCAAAAGGACGTCTCTACGCGGCTCCACGTTTCCGCCATAAAGTCTTACTTTGGGGTCATTCCTCCAGAGCAGTTGGTCATCCAGGCTTCAAGTGGACGGCTGATCTCATTAAACGGACTTTTTGGTGGCCCAGGATGAATCAAGATATTATCAATTTTACTTCCACCTGTCCCGTATGTGCCCAGAGTAAAACCCTACATCATAAGCCTTCTGGACTTCTACTACCCCTTCCCATCCCTGAAAAACCCTGGAAACACATTTCGATGGACTTTATCGTTGAACTGCCCGTGTCCAAAGGGATGAACACTATTTTGGTTGTAGTTGACAGATTTTCGAAGCAGGCTCATTTTGTTCCCCTCAAGGGTCTTCCCAACTCGGCTACCTTGGCGGATATATTCTCCAGAGAGATCTTTAGGCTACATGGAGTTCCTATTTCCATCGTTTCAGACCGGGGGTCCCAGTTCATTTCGAAATTTTGGCGAGCTTTCTCTCAAAGATTGGGTATCTCCCTCCTGTTCTCCTCGGGTTATCATCCACAAACCAACGGTCAAACGGAAAGGATGAACCAAACCCTCGAACAGTATCTGAGATGCTTTATTTCCGACTCGCAGGATAACTGGGTGGATCTTTTACCATGGGCAGAATTCGCCATCAACTCCTTAAAGAACGAATCCACTCAGGAATACCCTTTCTTCATTAACTGTGGGTTTCACCCAAGTAGTCTCCCTCTCTCACCTTCTCCTTCTGGAGTTCCTGCAGCCGACTCTCATATCACCAACCTGCAACAGTCCTGGAAGAAGATTCTCAAGTCCCTACGGTCTGCGGTGGCTAAGCAAAAGATCAAAGCTGATCGTCACCGTCAAAGAGGTCCTTTATTTAAGCCTGGTGATTTGGTCTGGCTGTCATCCAGGAATATCAGGCTCAAGTCTCCTTCACCCAAACTATCCCCCAGATTCTTGGGTCCTTTTAAAATCCTGGAGAAAATCAATCCCGTGGCCTATCGCCTTGAGCTTCCACCCTCTATGAAAATTCCTTCAGTTTTCCATCTTTCCCTCCTGAAGGAATTTGTGGCCAGTCCTCATTTCCCGGATCCCACTTGGAGACCTAATCCAGTGTCCACCCTGGGTCAACAAGAATACGAGATACAGTCTCTCATCGACTCACGTATTTAAAAAAAAAAGACTCCAGTTTCTGGTTCACTGGAAAGGCTACGGTCCTGAGGAACGGTCCTGGGTACCGGCACATCATGTCCATGCCCCAAAGTTGCTGTCACAGTTTCGCCAGAAATTCCCCCTTAAACCGTGGATGGATCACTCGGAGATTGATCCTCAAGGGGGGGATACTGTGATGACTCAGGTGATTCCTTCCTCTTCCTCTCCCTCTCTCCCATCTCCCGTTATCCTTCCTGCCCCTTCTCACTCCTCTCCTTCACCGTCTACCTCTCCCCCCTTGCCGCACGCGTTCCCCGCAGGTCTCGCGTACCCACGCGTTCCCACAGTCCCTGCCATAATCCTCCCCGCTCCCTCTCCCCCGCGGTAGCTCCCTTACCTTCCCCTGTGGTGCCATCCGTCCTGTTGCCTCCTCCGCCTGTGGTGCCCGCGGCGCTGCGTTCCGCGCTCCTAGTGACGCGTCTGGTGCACGCGCCCCCTCTGCCCATGGGGGATGCGCGTGCATGCTCTTCTCTGCCCTTGCTGGCCATCGCATGGGCGCAGGCCTCGCCCATGTTTCCCTCTGCTTGGCTCCGTCCCCCTCTTGCTGCCTTTCCCTGCTCCGTGTGGGCCGCTCCTGTGTTGCAGTCTGTGCGTGTGCATCCCCAGCTTACAGGGGCCGAGCGCACAGACTCTCCTTATCAGGATTTCCCTGTCTCCGCCTCCCAAGCTGTTCAGGTCATTCCCCTGACTGCCCCTTCTGTCTCCTCCTCTTCTCTCCCTGACCTATCTCTTGCTTCTCCCACTTCTCTCTCTACTCCTCCCCTCTCTACCATTGGTGCACCTCCCTTTATAATCCCTGTCTGTCCACCTCTTCCTCGCTCTGCACAGTTCCTGTTTCCCTGTGTGTTACCTGTCCTATGCTGTGCTCCCTCTGTGCTCCTGTGAATACCTGCTCCTGTGTTATTTTGGATTTCCCTGGCTTTGACCCCTGTTCTCCCTGAACTACTCTGCTCTCTGGTAACCCCTTGAACCCTGCTACGCATACGACTTCGCTGACCTCTGGCTTCCTAGGACCTGGCTTGCTCTCTGACGACTCTACTCTCTGGATCCCCTGAACATTGGCTTACAGACACGACTTTTCTCACGGACACTCCCCAAGCGTTGCAAGTATATGCTAACAACTCTTTCAACAGGCCCAGCAACGCTATACCACACTCCAGGCTTGCTCCCACTGCTGTGGGTGTGGGGTATCATACCGTTCCCACCTCAGTACTGGGGTCTAGCTTGGTCTGCGGGCATACAGGCGTGACAGCTGGTTCCTGCTTGTCTACCATTTGATCATGGTTACCCAGAAAAGCGCTGGCAAGTTCGTGGTATGAGCTAATAAGTGGATGGTTACTGAGCTCTGTCTTACATAAGACTTTGTGTACCGCGAGACGATAGATCAGCATCTACATCTACTGCCCCCAGTGAAACGCTGCGAAGCGTAAAACACTTCGATTTGGAATTAAAATCATCCAAAGGACCTGAAGTGGTTGTATTTTCAAGATTTCTCTGAAGATTTGCATGATATATTGTCCCTTAATAACATTCATCACGCAGTAATATATGGGGTAAACGCAATTTGATCCGAGAAAAGACTAGACTTTTCCAATTTATTGGACTTTATGTTCGTGATTGAAATCCTCTGGAGTGGAGAATTGACATTTTATCTTGGATAAATAATTATTGCTGATACCTGTAATCTTAGGAGTCCTGAGTTGTCAGTCTCTCCACACCAGACCGGCTATCAACCGCGCCAATTCCTGGGCTGTGTGCAGCAGGGCTGGAAGCTTGCCACTGCTTCCGACCCTTGTTGATGACGTAGTGTCGGGCGCTGCTTGCCAACGCGTTTCGTCAGACACACTGATGTGGAGAGACTGACAACTCAGGACTCCTAAGATTACAGGTTTCAACACCATCCATGAGGTCTGAGACCGTGGGAGACGAGCGGGCGGCGTTTGCTACATCTGACGCTGCAGGAGATCTTGCCGTGCTGTTCCCGTAGTTGTGATATTATCATACGTGCCTAATTACAATTTATGTTTGTGAGTGAGCTTGTTTCCCTCTCTATATATTTTTATTAAACTTTTTATACGTTTTTACGCTATGGGTTGTGCGCTTTCTCCTTCTGTCTAATATATAAATATATATATGTGTGTGTGTGTATGTATACACACACACACATATACAGTATATATACATACATATACACACACGCACTCACAAACGTTGTATACCTGTGGATATGGATTAAATATCCTTTTTTTTCATCTACCTGTAGTGCTGTGTCTCCTTCCCTGGTCTTCTGATTTTGGTGAAGTATCTTTTTTTTTATACAGTATACTATTTATGACTAAAGCATTTCCGAATAATGAGCATTTTTTTTTTTTTTAGTATATATGGTGTTCTCTCTCTCTCTATATATATATATATATATATATAAATATATATATATATATACATACAGCCGGTCCTCGCTTATCCGATGTAATGCGTCACGCAAACCACCGATAACGTACCGTTGGATTGCGTCTGTGTTAATCCGCGGCGATGAGCGTCGGATAAGCGGTTCCGACATCGAATAATGCGTCCAGCGGACCACATTATGTGGCGTCGGATAAGGCATTCAACGGAAAGCGGGCTGTCGGATACCGAGGACCACATATATATATCCGCCACCAGGGGGCCAGAACCGGGACAAACGGGTGGGTGCCTGGCCCAACTTCCGGTTGCCGGGCCTCTGATTGCCATCAGGTCCAGTTCTCCCCAGTTGTTGTGGGCCCCTTCCCCTCTGGCGTGCACCGGAAGCCGGGCCTATCTCTTCCCTCCAGTGTGCACCAGAAGCTGGGCCTGTCTCTTCCCTCCAGTGTGCACCAAAAGCTGGGCCTATCTCTTCCCTCCAGTGTGCACCAAAAGCTGGGCCTGTCTCTTCCCTCCAGTGTGCACCAGAAGCTGGGCCTGTCTCTTCCCTCCAGTGTGCACCAAAAGCTGGGCCTATCTCTTCCCTCCAGTGTGCACCAAAAGCTGGGCCTGTCTCTTCCCTCCAGTGTGCACCAGAAGCTGGGCCTGTCTCTTCCCTCCAGTGTGCACCAAAAGCTGGGCCTATCTCTTCCCTCCAGTGTGCACCAAAAGCTGGGCCTGTCTCTTCCCTCCAGTGTGCACCAGAAGCTGGGCCTGTCTCTTCCCTCCAGTGTGCACCAAAAGCTGGGCCTATCTCTTCCCTCCAGTGTGCACCAAAAGCTGGGCCTATCTCTTCCCTCCAGTGTGCACCAAAAGCTGGGCCTGTCTCTTCCCTCCAGTGTGCACCAGAAGCTGGGCCTGTCTCTTCCCTCCAGTGTGCACCAAAAGCTGGGCCTATCTCTTCCCTCCAGTGTGCACCAAAAGCTGGGCCTGTCTCTTCCCTCCAGTGTGCACCAGAAGCTGGGCCTGTCTCTTCCCTCCAGTGTGCACCAGAAGCTGGGCCTGTCTCTTCCCTCCAGTGTGCACCAGAAACTGGGCCTATGTCTTCCCTCCAGTGTGCACCAGAAACTGGGCCTGCCTCTTCCCCTCCTCCCCCACAAAGGTATGGTGTGTGTTTTTTATTGTATGTTGTGGGGGTTTATTGTACATTATATTGTGTCTGCGTGTGTGTGTGTGGGGGTTATTGTGTGTGTTATTTTATTGTGGGGAGGATTTGTGTGGAATTGTGTGATTATGCACGTGGGGGGGGGATATTGTGTGTGGGGGTGTTATATTGTGGGGGTGATTTGTGTGGTATTGTGTGTGTGGGGTTATTGTATTTTGTGTGCAGAGGGATTGTGTGTGTTATTGTATTTTGTGTGGGGGGGCTGTATTATGGGGGTGATTTGTGGGAAATTGTGGGGGAGACTGTGTGTGGTTGGATTATTGTATTATGTGTGTGGGGATATGTGTGAAATCATGTGTATGTGTGGGGGGGGGGGGAGAGGGGGGTTATTGTATTGTGGGAATTGTGTGTGGCCAGTGGGGGGGGGAGAGGGTGTAATGGTGGATTGAGTGTGAGAAGGGAGGGATTGAGTGCGAGAAGGGAGGGATTGAGTGCGAGAAGGGAGGGATTGAGTGCGAGAAGGGAGGGATTGAGTGCAAGAAGTGAGGGATTGAGTGCGAGAAGGGAGGGATTGAGTGCGAGAAGGGAGAGATTGAGTGCGAGAAGGGAGGGATTGAGTGCGAGAAGGGAGGGATTAAGTGAGGGGGGGCCCAGTGGAAGCTCTTGTCCGAGGCCAAGTGAAAGCTGTCGGTGGCCCTGTGTATACATACACACATACATATTCGTGTAGCATTCGTGGGGGAAAAAATATGTATAATAACCAGTTATCATTTTAACCAGAAATAAGGCAAGCAGAAAGTATTCAGGCCGATCTTGGTCTTTATTTAACTCTCCACAGAATTTGTAGAAAAGCTGCATTCATATCAAGCACATCCAAAGTATGGATACATATACTATAGCCCCCCCCCTTCTTCCCCTTTCCATGTGGGAAACATGCTCCTCCGGGGATATACATACGTTCCATTTTTTGGGGGCTCGGATATTTTCGGGGCTCCTGCAATGCAAAAGTTGAAGACTGCACACCAGGGGCATATCTCTCAGTAAGACTCATAACCGTTCTGAGAAGCCAATGTCAGCAAATTCTCAGGTCATCAAAATCGGGTCAGCTTGTCCTGAGCAACTTAATAGATTCATTACAAAAGCAACTTAAAAAAACAAAAAAAACACAGTACGAGTCCCTTCACTTCCAATTACAGTAAAAATAAGTATTTAGGTTATCATTAGATATTTGGTGGGATCGGATTTAGAATGTTTTGCAGCATCGTCATCTCAGGCAACATCCCAGAAGTTTGTGTTGTGCAGTCCACCACAAACATGACAAGTTACCTTTTGACTTCAACAGAGAAGACAGAAGCCTGGGAAATGAAGCCAAGACAAACACTGTAAATCTTGTGCAAAGCTTGCCATAAAGCAGATCACAGAGATGGGAAATGGTAAAGCTCTCCGTTTCTGGTGCAGACAACTTGTATTTAAGTCTCATCCCACATAATTGCAACAAGTCTCTCAGGATGTTGGGATATCATCAGATCCTCTTCTTCTCGAGAGGTTAGCTGTTGCCATGAGCGCAGCAGGCGACATATGAACACTGAAAAGAGTTAAGCTTCAACTGAGTTCCACTCTGCTGCAAGTGTGATTCTGTGCCATGGTGTAAGACAAGGTATAGATCAAGATTCAGGTAGAAGCTCCCAAGTCCTGTAACCAGTAAAAGTCTGTTTATACTCCTTGATATCCCAGTGGAAAAGACTGACACCCATATCTCTCATGGAGCAAATGGATTGACCCCCCTTTATTGCCCTCTGAGCACTCACAGGGTGATAAGAAGAAATACATGTGTTACTTATTATCACTTGGCCAAATTATTTATTTGTCCTCAAGGTTATCGACACAAGTGGTAACATGTTTACTCTTTTAATTACACATCATACCTGGAGGACCCTGAAATAACACATCCATCAGTTTAGTATTCGCCCACAGTGGTACGAATGGTTTTTGGCATTAAACCTTTCACTGCCAGATGGGCCTACAACACACTCCTAAGAAATGTGACGCAGGCCCATCTGGCAGCAAAAGAATCAAAAGAATACTGCCGTCTTCATACCATTTGCCTTTCAGTCTTCACTAGGCAGATAACAACCTCATATTTCACACATTTCCTATAGACATGGCTCACAACCCTTGCTGTACCCTTTATACCTATCATTACATCAGAGCCAGTCTGAGCGATCTCCGCTGCCTTCGTTTCTCTTTACGTGTTGAGAATAAACTGCTGTATGTACATAGTACTCCATACGCAAAAACCCATAATGGCCACCTTAAGGGACCTGCAAAGCATGGCAGTCTCCAACAGTGAAGGGTTAAAACACAACATGGGATTGAAGGCACCATTCAGCGGGGGACACCTTTGCCGGAAAGCCTTGCAAGCAGAACCTCTGTGAGTACTTGCACTAACACTTGTGGAGTGCACACTCTGCTAACGGAACTTAAGATCACATCACGATGAACAAACCCAGCTTGTGAGAATCCACCGCTCCGACATTTTAAGGGTAAATAGTTCAAACGAAGATGGGAGATTATAGGGGTTGCAAGTCACGGTAATAAAATATTAATGTATCTGCTTTCCTCTCCCACCCACCATCAAGCATGAAACAACACACACGAAGACACTCCGATGAAAGCTGCCTCCAACTTTTAATGCAGCATGTAGCCCATGCAGTAAGATTGCTAGGCATGAGGCAGGGGGAGGAGGGGAAAGGGGTATCCCTGTATCCTTTGTAGTGGGAGGCATTTGCGTCTCCTCAAAGCCAACACAAACAGTTCCAGGAAACCTTCAGGAACAGCAATTCTCAAGCTACTGTATAGACGAGGCGATCTTTCACATCCCTAAGCATGGCACCTCTCTCTCTTTTTTACTTTCCCCTCCTGCCTAGGACAAGAGTTCCGAGGTTTTGGTCTCTGTGTCACTGTCGCTCAGGTAGCTCCGTGGTGAGTATTTGGATCGGTACGTGCTCTCAAAGTTATCCCGCTCCTCGTCAGATCTGTCGTAGCTGAGCGGTTTCCTGTAGGATGGAGGGCTGTTGAAAGAAGAGCAAAGAGAGAGTCGGTATGAATGAACAATATTGCTAGTAGCATAGGAGAGGGAATACAACCTGTGTACCTTTGCTTTTTTTTAAAGCCCACGAGTTAAAATCCATATTGTAGCCATGCAGCACCAATTAAGAATGGTTACCTAGAGGAAGTGAAGTAGCCTTTTGGCAAGGATGCTATTCTATATTAAAAAAAATAAAAAATAAAACTTGGTAGAAGACCTAGTTGCCAGATACCCATGTGGTCCAAATGAACTGTGGTGCTCTGCCACCATCATTAGCTTGTAATCTCTTTGGGGATGGGCATGTAATTGCCATTTTTAACTTTTCTAAGTAAGGGGATCAACAGATGGGCAGATTAAAAATACACGGTAAAATTCCAATTCAGTTTTATATTTCTTTAGATGGAATCCATGAGAAAGAGCCTGGCAAAAGAATCTACAGCATAAAGTAGGGAAATTCATCAAAATGTAGTCAACATGGTATTTGAATTGTTGGGAGTGGAAATGCTGCTTTAGCTCATTTAGCGACACACTCCCACACTCCAATCTTTACTTTCATATATTAATGCCAAGAACAAATTCTTGGCTCTTATTTTCATTTACTAAAGAATTGTTTTCAATATGGAGTTCTTTATTATTTTTTAGGCTATAAAAACAGCAATAGCTGTTACCATGTTACCCGTCAGCTTTTCTGGAGTGCTGACAATTGCACACAAATGTTTATTTTTTTTTAAAGAACCCTAGACATTTAGGGTCTTTGTCACCTTTCGCTGAGTATCACCTTACAAAACCACTCAATGTGATTGTTGTAGATTTAAGAGTTAAACCACCAACGCATTGCATCTATCCTAAGTTACTGCAATCATTAACATTATAACTTATTAATAGGGATCAACAGGTTCTGTTGGGTCCTGCAATATGGAAGATTGAACATTCACTATCATTATTGTCATCAAGCTATCACAGTGTTTCCCAATCTGTGCGCCGGGGCGCCCTGGTGCGCCGTGGCTTGCCTAGAGGGGCGCCGCGATTAGCCTCCCCACCATCACTCCGATTATCCCTCCCCACCATCACTGCTTCATGCCGGCTGGGCCGCAGGGGATTGGCTGCAGGTCACAGGAAGCCGGGGGTGGGGCTTCCGCTTTGTGCAGAGCACACGGTGAGTGTGTGTGTCTGCCTTCCTGCTCCTGGCTCCTGTGGCTGCGCGGTGTCCCGTCCCCTTCTGCCCCGGGTGATAGGAGAAGGTAGGGGGTGATAGGAGGTGGGGGGGGAGGGGAGGGAGAGAGAGGTGTACATATGCCTGTCCAGTGACTGTGTGCAGGGAGCTGCCTGCACGGATCGCATGCCTTTCCTCCCCCCCCCCCCCCAGTCACTCACATCCGTCGCTGCCTCTGCTCTCCACTGCTCTCCAATGTGTGTATCTGTGTGTGTGTATCTGCAACTGTGTGTGTGTGTGTATTTATTTGTGTGTGTGTGTGTGTGTGTATTTATTTGTGTGTGTGTGTGTGTTTATTTGTGTGTGTGTGTGTGTGTGTGTATTTATTTGTGTGTGTGTGTGTATTTATTTGTGTGTGTGTGTATTTATTTGTGTGTGTGTGTATTTATTTGTGTGTGTGTGTGTGTGTGTGTGTGTGTGTGTGTATTTGTGTGTATTTATTTGTGTGTGTGTGTTTATTTGTGTGTGTGTGTGTGTGTGTGTGTGTGTGTGTATTTATTTGTGTGCAGGGAGCTGCCTGCACGGATCTCCTGCCTTTCCTCCCTCCCTGAGTGAGAGTGAGAGAGAGTGAGAGAGAGTGTGTCTGAGAGAGTGAGGGAGAGTGTGTCTGAGAGAGTGAGAGAGTGTGTGAGAGAGTGTGCCTGAGAGAGTGAGTGTGTCTGAGAGAGTGAGAGAGTGTGTCAGAGAGTGAGAGAGAGTGTGTCAGAGAGTGAGTGTGTCAGAGAGTGAGAGAGTGAGAGAGTGTGTCAGAGTGAGAGAGAGTGTGTCTGAGAGAGTGAGAGAGAGTGTGTCTGAGAGCATGTGTGTCTGAGAGAGTGAGCGAGTGTGTGTCTGAGAGAGTGAGTGTCTGAGAGAGTGAGAGTGAGTGTCTGAGAGAGTGAGAGTGTCTGTCTGAGAGAGTGAGAGTGTCTGTCTGAGAGAGTGAGAGTGTCTGTCTGAGAGAGTGAGAGTGTCTGTCTGAGAGAGTGAGAGTGTCTGTCTGAGAGAGTGAGAGTGTCTGTCTGAGAGAGTGAGAGTGTCTGTCTGAGAGAGTGAGTTTCTGTCTGAGAGAGTGAGAGTGTCTGTCTGAGAGAGTGAGAGTGTCTGTCTGAAAGAGTGAGAGTGTCTGTCTGAGAGAGTGAGAGTGTCTGTCTGTCTGTGAGAGTGTCTGTCTGTGAGAGTGTCTGTCTGTCTGTGAGAGTGTCTGTCTGTCTGTCTGTCTGACAGAGTGAGTGTGCGTGTGTGTCTGACAGAGTGAGTGTGTGTGTGTGTCTGACAGAGTGAGTGTGTGTGTGTGTCAGAGAGAGAGAGTGAGGTCAGAGAGAGAGAGTGAGGCCAGAGAGAGAGAGTGAGGTCTGAGAGTGAGGTCTGAGAGAGTGAGGTCTGAGAGTGAGTGAGGTCTGAGAGAGAGTGAGGTCTGAGAGAGTGAGGTCTGAGAGAGAGTGAGGTCTGAGAGAGACATGGGCGTCCGCAGGGGGGGCAAGGGGGGGCGCTTGCCCCCCCCTGGATCACTCGCAGTCCTGGCCATGCCCAATGAAGTCTCAAAAAATATTCCCCTGCCGGACTCCCCCCCCCCCCCCAACCTGATTGGCTGGCGCTTTGCCAGGATTTTTTTTTTTGGCTCGCAGCCAGGCTCTGAGCTGTGAAGCCGCCATTTCTTCTAGAGCAGGTAAGCAATGTCCCCATGCCTCCTTTGGCCCCCTCACTGGCCTCCCCTGGTCCCCCCACAGCCTCCCCTGGTCCCCCCACAGCCTCCCCATGTCCCCCCACAGCCTCCCCTGGTCCCCCCAAGACCTCCCCTGGTCCCCCCACGGCCTCTCCTTGTCCCCCCACGGCCTCTCCTGGTCCCCCCACGGCCTCCCCTGGTCCCCCCACGGCTTCCCCTGGTCCCCCCACGGTCTCCCCTGGTCCTCCCACAGCCTCCCCTGGTCCCCCCAAGACCTCCCCTGGTCCCCCCACCACGGCCCCCAGAGGTCCCGCCACGGCCTCCAGAGGTCCCCCCACGGCCTCCAGAGGTCCTCCCACGGCCTCCCCTGGTCCCGCCACGGCCTCCCCTGGTCCCGCCACGGCCTCCCCTGGTCCCCCCACGGCCTCCCTGGTCCCCCCACGGCCTCCCCTGGTCCCCCCAAGACCTCCCCTGGTCCCCCCAAGACCTCCCCTGGTCCCCCCACGGCCTCCCCTGGTCCCCCCACGGCCTCCCCTGGTCCCCCCAAGACCTCCCCTGGTCCCCCCATGGCCTCCCCTGGTCCCCCCAAAGCCTCCCCTGGTCCCCCCAAGACCTTCCCTGGTCCCACCATGGCCTCCAGAGGTCCCCCCACGGCCTCCCCTGGTCCCCCCACGGCCTCCCCTGGTCCCCCCAAGACCTCCCCTGGTCCGCCGATGACCTCTCCTGGACCTCCTCTGGCCCCCCCACAGCCTCCCCTGGACCTCCCCCTATGTCTCCCCTGGTCTCCCTCTCTCTGTCACCCTGCCTCGCTCTCTCTGTCACCCTGCCTCGCTCTCTCTGTCACCCTGCCTCGCTCTCTCTGTCACCCTGCCTCGCTCTCTCTGTCACCCTGCCTCGCTCTCTCTGTCACCCTGCCTCGCTCTCTCTATCACCCTGCCTCCCTCTCTCTGTCATCCTGCCTCGCTCTCTCTGTAACCCTGCCTCCCTCTCTCTGTCATGCTGCCTCGCTCTCTCTGTCACCCTGCCTCACTCTCTCTGTCATCCTATCTCGCTCTCTCTGTCTCACACTTTGGATCTGGATATCTTATTTACCCTATATATCTTAACTGTACCTATACATGTACCTATACTGTACCTACACCAAAATAACCTATACTGCTTTCTTCCAGATCTGACTCTCAAGCTTCACACGGGAGAAAGCGGAATTCCCCCTAACGCAGAAGACTTTCTGCACTTAAGCGCCAGAGTGACCTGGCAAGTTCTACAGGCACCCACCAGATTCGGCAACCCTGAGTAGCTGCTCTTTTTTGATGTCATAACTACACTTTCACAATTGCTTTATTAACCTGCTTTCTCAAATTTGCTTGAAAATGCACCATTTGCACACTTTTTTTTCAAAATTTTCTCGGGGGGGGGGGGGGGGGGGGGGGAGAAACACCCCTTATGCTGGTCGGGCTCGCTCGCCACGGTGCACTCACCACCACTTTTACGCCGGGCACTGGCCGTTAAAATTATGCCCCCCCCTGAAAAAATTTCTGCGGACGCCCATGGAGAGAGAGTGAGGTCTGAGAGAGGTCTGAGAGAGAGAGAGGTCTGAGAGAGAGAGAGAGGTCTGAGAGAGAGAGAGAGAGAGAAAGGTCTGAGAGAGAGAGAGGTCTGAGAGAGAGTGAGGTCAGAGAGAGAGAGAGTGAGGTCTGAGAGTGAGGTCTGAGAGAGAGAGAGAGAGAGAGAGAGTGAGGTCTGAGAGAGAGAGTGAGGTCTGAGAGTGAGGTCTGAGAGAGAGAGTGAGGTCTGAGAGAGAGTGAGGTCTGAGAGAGAGTGAGGTCTGAGAGAGAGTGAGGTCTGAGAGAGAGAGAGAGAGAGTGAGGTCTGAGAGAGAGAGAGAGTGAGGTCTGAGAGAGAGTGAGGTCTGAGAGAGAGAGAGTGAGGTCTGAGAGAGGGAGAGAGAGGTCTGAGAGTGAGGTCTGAGAGAGAGAGAGAGAGTGAGGTCTGAGAGAGAGAGTGAGGTCTGAGAGAGAGAGTGAGGTCTGAGAGAGAGTGAGGTCTGAGAGAGAGTGAGGTCTGAGAGAGAGAGAGGTCTGAGAGAGAGAGAGAGAGAGAGAGAGAGAGAGAGAGTGAGGTCTGAGAGAGAGAGAGAGAGAGTGAGGTCTGAGAGAGAGAGAGAGAGAGAGTGAGGTCTGAGAGAGAGAGTGAGGTCTGAGAGAGAGAGTGAGGTCTGAGAGAGAGTGAGGTCTGAGAGAGAGAGAGAGAGAGAGAGAGAGAGTGAGGTCTGAGAGAGAGAGAGAGAGAGAGTGAGGTCGGAGAGAGAGAGTGAGGTCTGAGAGAGAGAGTGAGGTCTGAGAGAGAGAGTGAGGTCAGAGAGAGAGAGTGAGGTCAGAGAGAGAGAGTGGTCAGAGAGAGTGAGAGTGTGTGAGTGTGTCTGAGAGAGACACCAACTGCGCACTGCAACTGTTAGGTATGTATATACACCGTAGTTTTTTACTTTGGGCGCCGCGTAAAAATCCTGATCGCCTTGGGGAGCCTTGAACCGAAAAAGTTTGGGAACCACTGAGCTATCGCATAAACGCTGGTCCATTTACCTGTTGCAAATTAGTTACCACTGTTAGAAGCATTAACTTTATTATCTCTTCAGGGCAGTAATTCCCATTTCACGATATACATTTTTATTCTGTGCTCTTGGGATGGAATAACAAGGAGTTATTCCATCACTATACACCAATAGGGACCACATAGTATCTACACACACTTTTAGTAATGCAACACTCTCTCACATTTCCACACCTACCCACACCATTGATATACACTCACACTCCACACACACCTTTTGTAAAGCGCTGTATAGACTGGGGGCTCTTCATTCATTTATATTTACATACACACACACCCTCACTCTTACATCACTAACACTCAGGGACCATTCAACACATCTAGCCATAAATCACATCTACACACGGGGGAGGGATAAGCACAGATAACATTCCAAGAGACACTGTTTTTAAGTAAACCTTTCTTGCTTTATCCATTGTAACATCGCCGGAAGAATAGATCAGTGTATAAGCTCACACAAATAAAAGCATTTAATTAGCCACAGAACGGTATCGATTATTCATTTTTGATTATTAAAGCTCGGCTAACACGGTACTGATACCTCTACACATATACATATATAAATACACACACACACATATATATATCATAGAAAAAGAACAAAAAGCACTCCGTAATAATAGTCACTGATGTGGGTGCAGATCCTATAATGAAGAATAAGCAATACGATACCGTTTGGAAACGAAATCAGCAGGCAGCACTCCAGAATTGAACAAACAAGTGTATTGAAAAAATAAACACAAAACCAACGTTTCGGTCCACCTTGACAAAGGTCCCATTCGTGGACCGAAACGTTGGTTTTGTGTTTATTTTTTCAATACACTTGTTTGTTCAATTCTGGAGTGCTGCCTGCTGATTTCGTTTCCAAACGGTATCGTATTGCTTTATATATATATATATATATAAATATATATATATATATAAAAATATATTAAATCGGAACCGTCCTTTTTTGAGTAGGTACTGTAAAAGGCCAGGGGGGAGAGAGAATCTGAAAAAGGACATTGAGGGAGTGAGAGTGGAGAGAAATCGTTAAAGAGACAGTGAGCAGGTGAAGAAATTAGTGCAGGGAGGAGGAGAGAGTGCAAACAAAGTGAAGCGACAGAGCCTACATAGAAATGGCAGAGGACCAAGAGATAGCAGGCAGAAGGTAGGGAAGAGTCTGCAGGATGAATGTGGAAGGAAGAGAGTCTGCAGGGAAACAGTGGGGAGAGTCTCCAATCAGATGGTAAAAAGCTACAGTTCGTAATTACTTATAAACGCTTCCCCCTTCCCTTGTATTTCTGATTTTCCACTGCTGTGAATCTTCACCCGCCTCTAAAATGCACCCTCCAGGCAAAAACAAATTGTGTTGAAGTTGTGCAAATTGCAGCCACGCAAGAGTATTAATCCAGATCAATGAGCGGAGGGAGATTGAAAAGCGGAGGATCTGTCAGAGAATTTGCTGCTTTCCCCTCCGAGGATTTTCCTAACTACACAAACAAATGAACGCGCAGAGCCCGGCAGCCGAGTACGCTTGTGGGTGAAGGCGGGCTCATGTAAGATGTTAATGTTGTATAGTTTACATGCCTCCATGTTTAACAACAAATACAAGAAAATACTCGGCATAACCCCTGCAATGCTAGAGGGGCCTACAATGTCATGTGCTTCCTTCAGCACTGGATAGGTTAATTGCTTTCTTTAATTAAGCTCATTAAAAACTTAAAAGTGCATTTGCTTTAGAGGCGATATGATAGGTGTACAATATGAGAAATAGCATAGATGGGGTATTTATGCTATTCCCTAATTCACATACAGTAATACTTAAACTACGGGCTGATCCACTGAAATGATCAATTATAATAAAGGATGTTATGGACTTTGGTCTGACTGGCAGTTCTTACGTGCTCATAATCACCTAAGCATAAGGCACTTGTCCGAACCCATGTGGATGCCCCTGCAAGTCTGTTGTATACATTTGGTAATGATGCTCTTGCTCTTTTCTCTCATCAACTACAATTGCGCAGAATCTTTCAGGCTCAGGTCCCTGCTCCACAGAGCTGACAGTCTAATTGTCAGTGCTAATTAATGACTTTCCCAATCTCAAGAGGCCACTGCAACGCAAACTTGGGCTTCTTTAACGTCAATGACGTTAACCGTATCCTCATATGTTAATGGGGGGCTATGATTGGATGTAAACAGAGCTGGAGCGTCTGCATGGCTATCTTGGTGTTATTTGTAAGCGTTACCCCACACATTCATTTCATAACACAGTGTGTAATTGCCAAAAGGGAATAAAACTTTTTGTCCGGCACTAAATATTCCCAGGACACACATATTTGCCCTGTGCTGATGAAGTTGACTCGCATCGATATACTCCATGGTTGTCATGAGTTTATTCCTTCACCCCTTAAATCCCAGTGCCACTGTAAACATCGCAGTGCTATGGCAAACCTCCCTAGTATACCTATTTATAGCTACTCCAAATATTTGCTAAAACTGCCAGAGTGCAGCTAATTTCTAAGCGAGAAATAGCAATTAATATATTATAGAGGTCGACGTTTCATTAGTATGCTTAACATACCTTAATTATAGATCTTAATTACAAGTGAAAGGAGCCAACAGTGGAATCTACCTGCCCATGGCAATGCATACAAAATCCACATTCCTCGCATGGAAGGAGTGTTACCCTAATTCAGTTCTTTTGGGGATTGTCTCGCTGTTTCAATGCTGCTATTCTCTAGGTATGGGGCAGGATAAATCTGTAAGCATGTACTGTACACAAAAGAATAGAAAACCTAGTGGCAAGCACTCTGTTACCTATGTAATATTAGTTGATTAAAATACTTTATTACCAACTGAAATGAATAGGGCTTTAAAACACAGAAAAAATAGGGTGACTATGATCGATATGTAAGCACTGTAGGAGTGTTCTCGATATAGTGTGTGAATATTAGGTATAGTAACCTAATAATGTTTGAGCACAATGCTCATAAGCCAAAAGGGCTCAAAACGGAGGAATCTTGTTACGCTCCTCACACGTTCCAGATAAGGTAAAGTCTGGATTTTGTTAGGTAGACAGGTTCCGTCACGGTACGTGTATAGTTCCATATACTGGAACCCCAGCGCATACACTGCTGCACCCGCGGCTCTACTGTACATAGCAATTATTCACGCTACTGAGATGAACCTCTGGCTGCTGGCACTACTCTGTGTGGAATAGGGTATACAAGGTTGCAGTGTACATTTGGTCCGATTTCAGATACTTACCAGCTACATAGTATATGATGCCGTATCGATGCATCATCTGACACTATCTGTCAACACAGTTACAGCCACACTGTTTCAATACTCAGTGATCACAATGACCCGAGTAGTACATATTTGTACATCACTATACACGTACCGTGACGGAACCTGTCTACCTAACAAAATCCAGACTTTACCTTATCTGGAACGTGTGAGGAGCGTAACAAGATTCCTCCGTTTTGAGCCCTTTTGGCTTATGAGCATTGTGCTCAAACATTATTAGGTTACTATACCTAATATTCACACACTATATCGAGAACACTCCTACAGTGCTTACATATCGATCATAGTCACCCTATTTTTTCTGTGTTTTAAAGCCCTATATTTTAATTTCAGTTGGTAATAAAGTATTTTAATCAATTAATATTTCATAGGTGACAGAGTGCTTGCCACTAGGTTTTCTATTCTTTTGTGTACATTATTGATCCTACCTAGAGAGCACCTCACCATCACACATTTCTTTGCTGTAGCGGGGTATCTGTTGTGTCTCCTAAATCTGTAAGCAGGTCCGTGTGACACAATCTTGTTATGAGACAGAATGGCAAAAAGGAAACTTGTGACAGAAGCCCCCTTTAACCTCTCAGTTGTCAACAGGTCTCTGAAACACTGTGCATGTTCATCACTAAGTAAGCCCACAAGGGATGGTCAACTCCATTTGTGTACTGCTGTAGCCCCCTTTCCGTTCCTGGAGGTCTCTGCATCCACTACTCTGTCAGTAAAGAGGCTCTTCAGATGACCTAGTTCCTCCTCATTATGATTTGCAGCAAACAGAGAACTGTCAGGGCCCTGGATTGTGTGTAGAGCCATCGTTGGAGAAATTCACCTTTAGTGCCGGGAACCATCGCACTAAAGGTGATATTACACCGTACTAAGATGACCAAGTCCGGACAGTGAATAAAAGGTCTGTCAAGGATAATTAAGAGCTGTCAGGAGCACTAGCCGTAAAGGGGTTAACAGCTGCATTGCAGTTGTTAAAGAATTGTATCAAGTTCCAAACCCACACAGCTGGAAAACTAAACCTGCGGCAACATAAGGCAACATCGAGTATGAAGAAAAGACAAAGAACCCCAATGCTACATCCAACATGACAAATCATATACTGTAGTTAAATACTTATTTGTTCTCTCATTAGTGAGGGTAACTTGGTTAAATTCTTTAGCCAAAGCCCTGTGAGCTTGCAGACCATGTCAAGGTGCCCCCCCCGCCCCTTTCTGCAAATTCTAACACTAACTCCCTGAATGAGTCAACAACTACTGTAACTGTAAATTGGTATCGCACACCTGGTCTGGCAGTAACAGCTTTCACACACACCCTTTGCTCCATGATAGACAGATATAGACAGATATAGACAGATAAGGGGCCTGCAGAGTGTACCTGGCGGCTGAAATATGAGGCCCCCGGAGCTGAGAAAACATCACCAGCCACGAGACAAAGTTTGAAAAACACCACTTATATAATATATTGATATAAATATAAAGATGTCTTAAAGTTAAAATGTAGGCTCAGAATTTAAAAACCACACACAAGCCTAACCCTCCCCCCCCCCCCCCATATACATGTATATTAAAAGGTTGTCTGCAAACTTTCAGAATCGGGGGGGATTATACAAAATAAGTGTAAATTTGGGTTGTTCACTTGGTAGTGTTGATATATTCTTTTACCTATTGGAGACCCCTTCTATTTTGAAGAAAGTAACCAAAACAGCTGAAAGTAAAAAAATAATTAAAAAAATAGCACATAAAAAATCACTAAAACCCAACATTTCCTCATTAACCCTTTCTTATTACTGATATCATGCTGCATAAAAGCCTGCACATCTTCATTTCGACACTTATGTGGGGGTTTTAGTTACATATTTTGGCCAAAAGTATGAATAGGTTGCCCACCACTACTAACTTAATTATTTTTTTACTATGTCTTCTGAGCTTAACTCCTCCTGCTTCTCTCTTTTTTCGTGGTGGAAGACAATGTAAAACTTTTAACCCTTGCTTGATTAAATAGCCTTTACTTACCATATCGTTACCATTAGCTCACGGTGGTCTTGGGTGGGAATGCCCCATAAATAAGATCTGTTTTCCACTCTTCTCTTTGCACTTAGTTCTATAGCTCTTCATTGCGCTCACTAATTTCCATTCCTGCCCTAGTGTAAACCTTTTGGTGTCAGGGGACTTAGTAATGTCTTTACATAAAATGTGCTAACTCCTCTTTAAAAGAGGCACTTAAAAAAAACAAAAAAAAAAACAAAACAATATGATTTAAAAAAAAACTTAATATATGCAGCTTTTGATTACCTTTATTGAAAACGAATTACCTAAGCTGCCGATCGATTCGTTCTCATGTAATCGATCACCAAAGATCCTGCTTTCCAGGGTTCACTAAATTGCTGCTTCAGTCTCAATCAACCCTTCAGTCGGTGTAACTCAGCAGCTACAATATATTCTTAACTTACTAAGGCAACATTAACTATTATAACAGTTTGCAGCTCAAAGTGCTGGGAACATTGGCAACAAATTATCACGAACAGGAAAAGTGTTGCACAGATCTTGCACTGCTGGGGAAGTGTATAAAATCCTGCTATAGAAAAAGCCCTTTAGCCACATCTCCAGAATTTGCGAAATATAGGCAGGATACAGATCTCAAAAGCTGTCGGGCTCACGTAGAAGAAGAGAGACAGAGGTTTAACCACTATCGGGCACTGAACATCCCTCCAGGACTGAAGGGGTTACCCAACTAAGCGCTAGATTGCAGCCACGAGCCAATAGATAATAAAGCAGGCGGCAGGAGCTGCAAAATGTTCCTGCTGTGCCGATTAATTTCCAGTCTGTTCACTCACTATCTCCCCTGACAGCAAGAGCTACAACAATGCTTTAGCAAAAGAGGTATTTTCAACATCCATCCATAGAGGGATTATTTGCATATCTGTGGATCACCAAGCCATCTCTCTTTCCATGGCTAGAAGGATTGAGGTCACTCAGCTGGAGGTGCCGGAGCTGAGCCGATTACCCAAGCAGGCTTTAAAACGTGACTGTGTGCCCAGGGCTTGTGGTTATTTGTAGTATGGCTCTCCATATGGAAGCTTCCACAGAGCTGCCAAACCATGCGCGTTCTGGGGCCAAGATAATCGCATTTCATCCTGATTGTCCTATCCTGTGCAGACTTCCAGCCTCAGCATACACTTGGTACGAGTTTTACTTTTGAACCTGTGCCGGTGGGACAATCCCGATTTAATAAGACAGTGGCCTCCTTTTTGTGTTTTAAAAGGTGCCGCGTAAACCCGGCCCGCAAACAATCCTTTGTAAATAATTTACCAGTCAAACTGGCTTTCTTAGCTACATCTAACTGTGCCAATAGCAAAGATTTGGCCGCTTTAATTTCTTGGAAAGGAGTTAGAAGTTGAATTTCTTATGGGGCCTCTGAATGGGGGTGTGTGTTTATGAATCAAGTGTTTTCTTTAAACTTAAAAGCCCCCTGTTCTGATCATAGAGTCAAGAGCTTGAACAGCTAAACGCAGAGTGACGTCAGGCACAAGGGAGCAGCAGGAGGAGATGAAAGCCCTCCCAAATCTCAGCTCACCGTGTTTAAAAACGGTAAAAAATAATTCTTCTAGGTTTCAGATTTAGGTAAAAGGGGCATCAGGCTACGTCATAAGCACTAGCCCACTTTGGTTTTAGGAAACAGAATTTGTCAGTACATAAGAACCACTTGGGCCCTCCTAGATGGCCCATTTTCCTATCTCCCGTAAAACCTCACAACCCTATTTTATACTTTATATTTTATACTATAATGACAGATTTATGCCTTATTACATGCATTTTGCAATTCCATTACTGTATTAGCCTCTACTGGGAAGCGGTTCCATGAATCCACCACTTTTTCTGTGAAGTATTTCCTCTCATTTCCCCTGAGACTACCCCCCCCCCTCCAGTTCAGTGGCATCTTGTTCTAGCGCTTCTCTCTCTGAAATATGCTTCTCTTCTGTACTTGCGTTGAAACCCTTTATGAATTTGAAAATTGCCATCAGATCCCCCACTTTTGTCTCTCCTCAACAGCGTTTATACTTAAGCAGCAGTCCTGGTTTCACCTTTTGTTTGTTTTACTATATGCAGCATGAGAAGCTTTAATGAGAAATAATTACCTCAGCTGCCGATTGATCCCTTCTCCTGTGATCGATCAGCTAATATCCTGCTTGTGTGACTATCTAAATGGCCGCCTTCTGACGTCTGTGTTTCAGACTGTGAAATGCTGCATCTGATATGTAACATTATATAATGAAGTGCAACACATTATTGTTACAGCTTTCAGAGTAATGGACATTCTGCTGTTTGAAACACAGCAACAGATCTGTTTGTGATACTTTGTTGCAAAAGGGCAGAGGTCAAAAAGATGGGTCTCAGAGCCTGGTTTCAAAAGAGGAAAGTGGATGTGACTTTCTAAAAATAAATAAATCTACAGTATGATTTTGCATGTTTTGCTGCTTTAAGGCCCTCCAGTCTTCACTATAAGTTTTAGTAGACCACATTTGCGCAATCTCTAATGTATTTATGTCCTTCTGGAAACATGGTGTCCAGAACTAAACACAGGTCCTACCAATGATCTAGATAATTATTCCCAAATCGCCTACAGTAGTTGACATTATAGCGCCAATAATCCTGTATTGTACCTTTGGATTTGTATGACCCAAGTGCACTATTTAGCTCTTTTTGCATTAAATTGAAGTTGCCACACTTGACAATTCAACCACTCTACCCAAATCATCAGTCATCTTATTTACCACCTTGGAGTATCAACCCTATTGCCCATTTTTGTGCCATCGGTTAGAAGAATTATGTCCCTTTTACATTCTGCGTATTTCCTATCATACGTCAACGCTCCACTGCCCTTGGTGGTGGGTTTCTTTCCTAGAACACCGCTTCTACGCCTACAAATATAGTTTGTCCCAATTGTATTAAGAAATACACCCCCCCCAAATCAGTCACAGAATTATCAACCTAAACACGTGCTGCTTTTGCTTCCATTAGATGTGCTGATGTGTGCACAGAGAACCGTAACTTCTTGCATGTTACAAAGCACCGCCATGTGGTACAAACCAATGTCTGAAGTAGGCAATATGTAATCAGGAGCTTTGTCACGGTCAGCTAATAGAAACTCAAGTATCGTAACCTATTTTCATTTGTACAGGATACGAATATACTGAATGGTCATTTCCAGTATTGGAAGGGAAAAGTTACCAACCATGTCTTAAAGGAGCAACCCAAGCGCTTACATTTTTTTTGAACCCAATTAATTTCAGCTTTGGGGACCCCCTGCTTCTGGAGATACTTGGCTCCGTAGTAGGTGCCAGTAGCCGCTCTGACTGAGCTAGCTGGGGTTTAAAGTTCGCACGTCACATGGGCCAATAGGAAGCTGAACCTGATGACGTCATGGATTCCTATTGGCCAACAGGGCGCAGGAGCTTTGAAACTCTGCCGTGCGCTACTTGGTAGCCAAGTAGAGGGCCACTGGCACCCCCTATGGAGGTAAGTATCTCCGGAAGTAGGGGGTCCCCGGAGCTGAAATTAATTGGGTTCAGCTCCAGAGACCCTCTGCTTAAAATCTTGTGCCAAAAAATTATTAAAGAAATATAACAACAACAGAAAAGCACTTGGATTGCCTCTTTAAGATCTTGACTGCATTATAAATGTGCAATAAGTGAAGTCAAGGTATGGTACATGTGGAAACAATACAGTTTCAATTGAGCCTGCAGCTCCGAAAACTACTGCATCCCGCATCTGCACCTCAGTAGAACTCTTATGTGCAGCTCAATAAAAAACACGTTTCAGGGCTATATCATTGTCTTCCTTATTATAGTATCTTGCTTATTATGAATACCAAGGCTGTTAACACACGCTGCCCAGATCAACTGAAAACTAACTAGTGTTGAAAGTTTGGTCACTGGGGTTTTAAAATATGGTGGAAGAAGAAACACTACAAGGGAATGTGAGAGATAAAACGGACACACACACCCAGCTCTTCCATATTAGGGTCGGACAGTTAAATTGGTTAAAGGCACCTGTGAAAAAAACTCACAACCTGAGTAAATGTTAGAAAACCACTCCGTGCAGGTCATGCTTGGTCCACACACGCAAACGGACACCTACTGCCTTAATCGCTTTCCGGCCGGTATAAATACTTCATCACCAGACTGTCCACCTGTTTCTTCCTTTTCTTATTCTCTTTCTTGCCCTGCTTAGTGTTTTTCTCTGTATCTTTTGCCTCTTGAGTCATTTCCTCATCTGAAGTCGAATTCCTTTTTTTCGGGCCCTTCTTCACACTGCCGCCGCTGCGATATGACACTGTGGAGCCAGATGATGACTCTGACTCTGATGATGAAGAGGATGAAGATGATTCAGACTCCTTCTTCTTCGACTTCCGCTTGGATTTCCTAGAGCGCTTCTTTGAACTTTTCTTCTTGCGATCCTCATTGGGCGATTCAGAGCTACTCTTGCGGGCCCTGCTTTTCCTACTGGGTGTCCTGGAGCAATCTACAGCGGAGGCGGACCTCTTAAGCCCAGAGGAAGATTCGCCTGTCTCTCTGTGCAAGCTCTTCGTGCTCCTCACACTTCTTGTGTCTTCTTCATCTGAATCAGGTTCCGCACTCTTCCTCTTAAACTTTATAGGCTTGTAGCTCAGCACCTCATTGATAGCCGCCTCAAGATCTGGATCCAAGTAGCTGCGATGGGAAACGGGCCGAAGGTCTCCACTCTCCAGCTCATTCTCACCTGGTGCTGGTGTTCTGGGTTGGGGAGGTACTGAGAAGCTACGTCCACTGGAGTGGTGGCTATATAAGGACCGGGTATCACTAAGACCAATGCTGACAGAATCATCAAAATCGTCCAGGTTGCTCCTGGCCAGCGATAAGCGGGTGTCAGAGCGATTTCCTAAAGTAGGGCTGTCCAGCCCAAAGTCCGATCGCCTACTAAGCGACGGGCTCAAACTATTCAGACCACCCAGTGGGTCATCTGATTTGGATGTACTGCGCCTTAACCTGGGAGAACTGGACATGGCAAAGCTCAATGTTGATTTTGAGTCATCTTCCTCTTCTAAACCTCGCCTACTGGACACACGGCTGGATACAACTGACACTTTATCGAACTCAGGGCTTGCAATGGACCACCTCTTGTCCAGCCCCCTCCTTGCTCGGCTGGAAGCCTCAGTAAAGGCCTGGGAGACCACAGAAGCTCTGTCCTCCAGATCCTCACTGCCTTGCGATTTCCTCCATGAATTGACTGAGAGTGTCTCGTCAAGGGCACTTCCTGACATGTTTTGAGCTTTCCGGAAAGACCTATCCGGAGACTCTGGCCTTTCTTTCAGGGTAGAGAACAGAGAGTCCTCATCACCCTTCCCACCTATAGAGTCCTTGAGGTTCACCCTCTTTCTATAGCTGAGAGAGCTCATTACAGACACTGGCCTCTCCTCCAACTCTTTGCTCTGCTTGACTGACTTTGTCTCTTTTCCTTCCTTCAACTCTGTGCTTTGGCTAAGCCTTTGGTTTTAGGGAAGGGTTGAGATACATTGATAATGACGTGGAGATTCATTGAAAATGAAATACATGAATAAGTCAAGGAAAGAAAAGAAATGGTAAAATTAGGTCACAAAATCAAAAGTGAAAAATGGTAAAGATATAGACAAAAAACAGAGGAAATCAGGGAAGGAAAGAATAATGCAAGTTTCAGGACAATATAGAACTGTTATTGCTCCTCATTAACTTTTTTCTACAAGTATGATTATACGTAACATTTGCCTGCAATGCATGGAGCTCAGGAGTGAATTTTCGAGAGTGGGAAATCGGTACAAATGGCTCATTAATGAACCTTTAATAGCTCATTAATATTGGGCCTTTAATAGCTCGTTAATATTGGGCCTTAAATAGCTCATTAATAGTGGTCCTTAAGGATGCCTCAGTAAATGTAAATGGAAGGAAAATACATTTAGATTATGGCATGAAAACTGGACTTGAGCAAATTGAGCTACAGCACAAACTTCAAAGAACAAAAAAGTAAATAAAATAACAAAAGTAATAATACAGTCCAAACTTTTTTGCTAGCTTGTCTTAAATTATGTTGTCTTTTTAAAAAGCAGACTTTAAATTATTGCCCAAATAAGGAAATGAAGAGATCACTAGTCGCTGTAAGATGTGAAGAATGTGCCTTCAAAAAGGGGTTTGGGGACATTAGCTATTAAGAGTTGGTGCCTTGACCTACTGCTAATTAGTCTCTAGTACACTGTGTGTCTTATGGCTGGAGAGTAGCCCCAGTTATAAATTCTGATTGGTTTTCTGGTTAATGACGCGGACAATATGCTGATGACCCTCAACAGAGACAGGATAGGCTGAAAATAAATGTACTCCTTAAAAAAGTATTCTAGATCCGTTCCTGGCTGTATGCTGCACGTATGAAATATAAGCTTACAGCTGCAGTTCCCTGGCACGGCCGTCTTGATTGCCGTCTTGAGTGCTTGATTAAGAGCACTGGAAAGGTAGAGTTGTCAACAAATAATATTATGTTTTACACTGCCACAAGGGAATAAATTAGGGCAATTAAAAAACCTGGCACTTGGTAGGGTCTTGCGGGGTAAAAACAATCTCTCTTAAATGGATTGTACAGATAAGGGGTGTCCAACTCAAGGGCCACCAACAGGTCAGGTATTAAGGATATCACTGCGTAAGCACAGGTGGCTCAGTCAATGACTGAGCTGAAGCAGGGATATCCTTAAAACCTGACCTGTTGGTGGCCCTTGAGGACTGGCTTTGGCCGCCCCTGGTGTAGATGGACATGAAGAAAGATATGGAGTGGAGTTGAGTCAACATTTAATGTTGCTTGTAGGATGCGCGGTTCATGCAAAAATCTTGTATCACCATGTACATAATCCCTGCAGTGTCTTGCAAGGCATTGTGATCCTTACGCACTAAAGGGGCTAACATGAATGAAGGTAGCAAGTGCTCTTTGTGGCAGTATAAAGAACAACAGAGACCTCCGCTATTGTTCAGTGTAACTGACCCTTATATTAGGCAAACCAAGTTGAACTCAAGAACAGCATAGGACACCCTGTACTGAGCATTTAAGACACTGGAAATTACTGTTTTACCACAAACGATTCAACAGTGTCTGGACACTCATAGTCCCAATGTAAGTTAGTAACATGTGCATGGTATATTTCACACTAACACTGACCTGGAGCTCTTCAAGCTTCCGTCATCTGAGAAGGCTTTGGATGAGCCCTTGTTCTTGGAAAGCCAGGATTTCACCCCATCCACCCGGTCCTCCAATTCTGAGTCGTCATCAGAGTCTCCATCGCTGTTTGAGAAGCAGGATAGGTGTTATTATTGACAGAGAAAAAGAAGGGTGCCTACTGTATCTGAGGACATGCATGGAGTCATTCTTCCAAGATGGTTAGTCATCATATTTTCCTGGCACAGATTTGTCATAGGCAACAACAAAAACAAAAGCTAAGGGATAAATAAATCAATGTTAATGAAGTTGACACTTCTAAAAGGTAACAAAATAATGCAAACTGGCATAAAAAATACTTAAGCATCCTTAGAGCCAGTTAGCATTTGCCATTAGGAATCCATGTCACATCTCCAGTAGCCTCTGAACCAACCTCCTTGGATGTGAATGTTTGCTTGCATCTGTCCTTCCGCAATCCTTAATAGTTTTAGGCGAGCAGGGATGGATTTAGTGATGAAAAGCAAACCAAACGTTTAGCAAATTAGTTAATCTAAATTAGGTTGGGACCTTCCCTAAAAAGGTAAGAAACAAAGAAGTCCAGAGCAACATCCAATGTGACAAAAATACACAGTGAAATACCTATATATATCTTGAAAAAGGGTCATTTAGTTAACCCCTTGGGCAAAGCATATAAGCCTGCGAGCCACTTTCAAGGCATGAGCAGTTTGCAGGTACTAACACTAACTGATTAAAATCCTTATTTACCTCTATAATTAGAGGAAGGATGGTCCTGGCATTGAACTGGTTGTGGTTGTGACAGGTTCAATGCCAGGACCATCCTTCCTCTAATTATAGAGGTAAATAAGGATTTTAATCAGTTAGTGTTAGGACCTGCAAACTGCTCATGCCTTGAAAGTGGCTCGCAGGCTTATATGCTTTGCCCAAAGGGTTAACTAAATGACCCTTTTTCAAGAGATATATAGGTATTTCACTGTGTATTTTTGTCACATTGGATGTTACTCTGGACTTCTTTGTTTCTTGTTTGATACAATTAGCCACGCCCAGTAGTGCTCATTTTGACACTTATATACATATATATATATTGTGGTCATTTTGGGGGATTTCTGAGAGCTTGCTGGGTATCTGTGTGTTTGTTCCCTAAAAAGGTACAGTTTTACACCCGGGAGCTTAATTGAGACGGCAGGTTAAATATAAAGAAACTGTCTCCAACAAAGGAATTACCTCTAGGTAAGCTACCAATCTCAGTGAAAAATACCTGTAGCCAATCTAGATCTCACAGTGGAACTAGCCTTTTACTCTACTGTGGGAAGATGTACCTAACCTACATCCTTTTATTAGAATCCAAAGTGTGAAGACCAGCTTCTACAGCAGTTTACCACCAGTAAGTAATCTTACACATATTGCAAGTAACCTAGTCCCATCAGTATCATTGAAGCCACACTTTCACCAGTGGTATTACCTATGAGAAACCAACCGACTGCCGTGCAATTAACAAAATAACACAACAATATCCCCCTCAACTGAATGTATCTACATCTAATCCACATTCTGCTATCTTCACTCCCACAAGCTAAATTAGCTAATTCTTTTTAGCATTTATTTAAGCAGAGCAGCCATATGGGTGCTGAAATAAAATTGTGTAAATATAAAATTAGACAAAACTACGAAATACAGATACAATATTTATATAGGAGCTTCCAATCTACAGCTTTAGTTCATTAAAGACAGACTGTCAAATTATGTATTGTTATGCTACCTCATACAGTGCCCTGTTTCTTTTAAAATCTACTTTGTGACATTATGACAGCCTGGTAAAGGTTTAGGATCAAATGGGAATGCCAATTGCTGCGAAGACAGACTCACTGAGGCAGCTGCTTGCAAACCTGAAAGCATCACAGGTAATTTAAGCCGACTCGCCTGTTACTATAATTTAAAATCAATAAATATTTCAGCATTTCTGGCCCGGCGTCCGTATTGGAGATGACTAGAGCAGAAGGTTGGGCGGTAGGATCGGCTGAGAGTGAGAGCGGATGTTTCAGCCAAGGCAGCGTTACATAATATTTAGTGATGCTCTGTAAAGGAAACTAATTTGCAGCCGTGAGTGTATTAAAAGGCGGCTGTCACAGAAATGTGTCATCAGCCGAACTCTTCATCCTCACACCGGCAGCTGGTACTATTCATCAGGGAGATTGCTTTTCAGACAAGTTAAAAGAAGAAGAAAAAAAAAGGACAAGAACATCAGAAAGAAAAAGACCTTCACAAGGAGGCATAGTTGATTTTCTGAGGGCAAAAAAATGACGGATAGAATGGAGGTTGTCCATTTTGGTTTCGCGTATTTTAGGTGTTTGCTAGTCTACGATGGGTACTAAGCAGGAATAGGTTGACCCAATAATTGCCAGAAGAACCTGTAGATCTTAGTGTTGCATGCCACCTGGCAGCAAGACGATTAAACAGCCTTATTTACCCTTTAACATATTTACTGGTATTGCCAAGCAATGCATTGAATGCCCCACAACTACTGACTGGGATTATAAAATGTTGGATTCCAGTTTCTGCTGAATTCATTTTTTTTTTACAATGCATATACTGTATGATATTTTGTAGGCCCCGTTCACCTCAGTGTATATTCATTGTAGGTTGGGATACCTTTTAGGGAACATGACAATTTTTCATAGATAAAACTAGTGTACAGAGCTTTCAAAAAATATATGAGTCTACAGTCACTCTTGAAGAAGAGACCTGTGAGGTTTTGAAAGCGGTGTATGAAGAACTCTCAGCGTGGTCCTACGTTGCATCAACACTTCTCCAGGACCAAATCGCTATTTTTAACTGCATTTAAAAAGAAACCACAACTCTGTAAAGAGCAAGCGTTCAATTATAATAAAGTATCTAATATTTGAATTTATTTATATTTAATTAAAAGCAAGAATCAATATTGTGTTTTAAATGTATTGCTTCTTCTGACGCTTTTGAACTAGGTTTAGGTGGGTACGCCGTAGGAATTGAGATACGCCTAACCAATGGTTGATATCATAGATATGAGCTCTGACAAACTAGATGGAGGATGGTACACTCCAGACAATAAAAATATGTTTCTATGCCGGTGGGTTAAAAAGCTTTTAATAAAAAAAAGGGGGGTACCTCTAGACAAAAGGATGTTAAAAGGAAAATAGTTTTAGCTGGTACTGCTGCCTTCGAAATAATAACAGTCCCCTGAAGTAAAACAGGAAATAGAGGCAGAGAAAGAATTGGCCTCATTTAATGACTCTCTCCTAGGAGATGAATAACAATTTGATGGACCAGGTAAACAGTGTGTTTAAAGCGAGTACGGGGCACCAGGGGCCATAATCACTTCCTATATGACTTACACCTTCACGGGGACCCAGCAGAACCTGCAAATCCGCTTGACATATGTATCTCTGCCATAAATCACCGCCGCCTCCTCCCAGTGCTGTGAAATATCAGTCTCCCCCCTCTCACCCCAGCATACCGCTGATCTGATTCCCGACGCCGCTGTGGAGATTTTCTAAATCCATTCCCTGCCTGCTCAAAGCATTTTCTCTTAACTCTGCCTGAATACAGAGCGGCCTCCTGCTCTCATTATGGGAGGAAAAAAAACGGCAACTATAGCTTATTCTGCGAGTAAATCGAAATAATTTGTTCCTGCTTGGCTGGATAATGGTGTAAACATCTCCCCCCTTCTCCTCCGCCCTCCCCTCTACCACCGCAATTGAGACGGCGAAGAGGAGTCTCACGGGAGAGCGGGAGAAACTTTGCTAAATTGAAAGCATGTCTGGAAACAGGTACGTGGCATTAGCTGGAATGAGCGATTTATCCGCTAGCATTAGGCTTTGTACTGTCTAGAGACTGGGGCATAGTGTAAGGTTCCAGCTCATACTTCGTGACAAAACCTTTTGCTACCAGTGACGCAACAATTTTCAGGCACCTGTAGCAGAGAAAGGGTTTAAAGGCCTCTGTAGCAGGGTCAGCCCTGTTACCGAGAGCTTAGGACTCTTCGGACAGCGAATAGTTAACTCCAACCTAAAGGAGACAGGAGCAATACCAAGCCACCTGGGCAGTCTGAAGTTTAGTTTTGCCTGGTCTGTAGACAGACACTAAGCCTGAGGTCCATACTATGATTTACTTGTTCTGAAGTACCTGCTGTAATGGACTATGTTTCTGCTGCTGCTGCTGCTGCTGCTGCTGCACTCCCTTTGCTGCTGCTGCACCTCCGCTGAAGGAAAAGCCTGTTCTTTGCTGATGAACTTTGGCTAAATAAAAGCCTACATTTGCTTCCCCAACGCAAGTCTACTGTCATAACTTCTGCGACAGTCCCCTTACAGGCACATTCACTCTTACATGTGGTAAAGAAATAAAGACATGAAATACCTGTTTTCTCACAGGGCTCCTTAACCCTATTGCTGTCATGAAGGGGCCGAAACACATTGCTCAGCAGTAAACTGCAGCCCACTCACAAATATTTTTTTATAGCAGAAAGTACATGTAGCACTAGGGAGGAAACACCCCCATGGGGTCTTCTGCTGCCTCGAAACGGAGGACGATGCACTACACATAACCGTCCCTTACCACTCTCTCCAACGTGAGCACAAATCCGCAATTCCAGCTTTCCCCCCTTTTTTAAGAAACAAAAACAAAACCTTATTCCAAAGTAGATGCTTCAGTCCCAGTCTGGGAGATCTGAGACTCCATAAAACAACATAACTGCCTTCCACACATTTCATAGTAAGCAGCAGTGCTTTCTTTCAGCATTTTAGTCATGTTTACTATAAACCTTCCAAGCCTGGACTGGAATTTGGTCTGAAAAATGAAAATGGAATATAATATTCTGTCATGAACCCATAATCATGTGTATCACAAGGACGTAATACTGTATACAGTAGCAGAACGCCGACAGGAGCAAACACATGAAAGTATTATGTTAATTAAACCAAACAAGATGTTGTAAAACAAGAGTGACAACGATCATCCTGCTGATCCGAGGTGGAATTACTTGGTAAATGGGGTTAATTGATTTGACATGCACTTCAAGGGTCCATGCAGTTATGCAAGGAGCCAGCTGGCTCTATAAAGAACGCACTGTAAGGGCGAGATGGATGCTTTGCGCATGCTGAGGGTAAAGGGCAAAGCAGCAAACATGAGAGAACTTTGCATCCTCACTTTTTGTTCTTTCGTTTGTGATACTTGGTCACCATGTCCTGGAGACTGAAAACATGGAGATAAAACAAAAACATGAGAAAACATAAAAAGAAAGGGAAAATAATTGGGATAAAGATATGGTGGAAATGTGTTGCACATGAAAAGGTGAACCTGTACAAACTCCTACTTGTTAATAAGGTCCTCGTTGTCATCACTCTCCATCTCATCCTCAATGGCAGCCTGTAGGTCCCCGATTCGCTTGAAGGCCAGTTTCAGGTCTGATTGCAAGCTCTGATTAGCTGCTTCCAAGCTCTCCAGGTCCATCTCCTGCAGAAAGGTAAATCACCATGGAATTGCATCATGCACAGCAGCTGCATCTGGCACATTGGTATACACAGACAGCATGGATACATATAGAACATCCTGACCCTCATAGCATGGCACACTCCATTCCCTGGAACACAAGACATACAGACAGAATCTTGCTTCTGAGAATACAGTACACATCTCTTGTCTTTGCAGTACAAAAGACAAATACTAGTGTGACGGATTTTTCTCTCTCTCAAAGTATATTGACATTTTATAAAGGGGAGAGGGATACAAACGGAAAACGGGAGCGGGAAGGGACAGAATGAACATTTCCACAAAGATATGTGTGTCCTACAAGGATAGGATTTATATACATAGAGTTTATTAACTACGTATCATACACACCATGTGTTCCATCCACCATACCCAAATGTCCTTTCAGTTGACTAACCGAGAACCAGACACATATGTATGTACGTACACATACACACACACACACACACACACACATATATATATAAATATATACACACATACATATATATACACACACACACACACACACACACACACACACACACACACACACACACACGTATCCTTCCCTCAAATCCTCATCTCAGTGCCACAAAGTGGAGAGAAAGTGGCAATGAGTCTTCAGGAAGATGTATAGTGACACTTGCACTGGTAGGTTTAACCATACTATGAAAGCTTGAACAATATACATGGCTAAAGTGGGAAAGGTAATTGCCAACCTGCAAATGAAGCTGGCATGGCAAGTAACGCCTCAATCCCTCAAATATTGTTACATAACGAAAAGCAATGGCCCTCATTCTCCAGAGGCTGGAATGTCCCTGGGCTTGACAGCTTTCAGGAAGAAGACATGAAGGCAGAAGGTGCTAAGAGTCCCGGAGGTTAAACAAAAGCTGTCATTCAAACCTAAACCTGGCTACCTACAACTGCCGGACACTCCCCAGTGAAGCAGCACTGCAAGAACTGGAAGACGAACTTGAAAATATTAAATGGGTTATTGTTGGCCTTTGTGAAGTTAGAATAAAAGATGAAGGCCTCATTTAGCTCAAAAGCGGACACCTATTCTATTACAGAGGTACAGATAATGGAAGAATCAGTGGAGTAGGCTTCATCATTAACAAGAGATGGAAAAACAACATAGTGGGAGTATGAAAGCTCATCAGATAGAGCAGCCTGAATCGTCGTTCAGTTGACAAAGAGATACAGGCTTCAAATAATTCAAGTGTATGCTCCAACATCTAGTTATGCAGACAAGGAAGTGGAAGACTTCTACCATGAAATCAACCAATTTAACAACAAAGAAAACGGTTACCTCAAGATCGTATTGGAGATATCAATGCAAAGATCGGTGCCCATCAGAAAGACTAAGCATCGGTTGGTAATATTGGTTACGGTAGTAGATATGAATGTTGGGACCGATTGGTAGAATTTGCAGAATGTGAAAACTTCTACATGATGAATTCATTCTTCAATAATTAAGTACAAATAGCCAAGTTAGTCCAGTTGCGATAGTGTAGCGTAAATGAGTACTTCAGTATTAGAGGTGATACCTTTTTTTTATTTGGACTTTATCAATTGTTAGTCCAAATAAAAAAAGGTATAACCCAAAACTGAAGTACTCATTCTTCAAAAGGAATCCAAATAGAAAATGGCCATGGAATGGACCCAAAGGAGTAAAGAATCCGTGAGTGAAGACTGCACAGTCCTTGACCGCTTTGATACAAAGAGTGTTCACTGATTGGTTCGCCACAGATTGCATTTGAATGCAAAGTCGGAAAGAAGAAAACGGAATAAAAAGAAAACAAAAACAAATCAACATCAACAACCTCAAGAAAAACAGCAGAGAATTTCAACCTGAATTGAAAAATCGCTGCAGCTTGCTCAAAATGCATGGGGACACTTTAACAAATGATTATGAAGAATTTATGAGATTGTAGTTGAAAGTGTACAAGAGGAATAGCTAAATTAATATCTGCTGAGACAAAATCATTAATGCGGAGACAAGAAATGAAGCAATCCTAAGACGGAAATCATTGCACTCAAAAAAGACGATGGATCAACAATAAAAGACTGTGCACTTGTCATAAAGAGAGTAGAGAAATTCTACATGAAATTGTTCATGAACACAGATAACACAGGGCATTATCCAGCAGAAGATGTGAGAAGATGTGAGATGTGAGAAGAAACCACCAACCATGCGTCCTTCCAGAAGTGGCTAAAGCAATAAAATTCAGGAAGAATGGGATTGCTCCTGGGGAAGATGGACTTACAACTGAAATCTTGTTGGATGTTGGGGAAGAAGTAGAAAAAATCCTTGCAAAACTCTTTACATGCTGCTTGAACAGAACAATTCCAGAGGAATGGAGTAATGCCATAGTTATCCTCATCCACAAGAAAGGAGACAAAGAAGACCTCAAGAACTAAAGACCAATCAGTCTACTTCCAATCACTTACAAGACTTTCATGAAGATACTCGCTAATAGGCTAAAACAGACCCTGGACTTTTCCCAGCCTAGAGAGCAAGCAGGATTTCTCAGTGGGTACAACACAATGGAACCCATCCAAATCATACAATAAGTGATTTCCTGAAGTAATAAATACGATCTACCACTCGGTTTAGGATTCGTAGATTACGAAAAGCATTTGATTCCGTCTACACATCAGCGGTTCTAGATGCATTAAAAAAATAAAAATGTTGAAGAAGCATGCATTGATATTATAAAGAATATTTACGAGAATGCCACATAAACCATTTGATTACATGAAGTTACAAGAGCGATAAGGATCAGCGAGGGAGTGTGACCCAAAGACACCATGTCACCAAAGCTTTTCACTGCAACACTTGAAGAATTGTTCAAGACATTAGATTTGTAAAAAAATAAAATAAAAATAATGAATATTTGTGTCACCTACGATTCAAAGCACCAAATTGGAGAACTAGTCCAAGTAAGAAGGGATGTGGTCCTCCGTATGAATCTCAGCAAGACCAAAGTGATGTTCAACAAATGTGTAAAGTCTGCAAAGATTTTAATATATGGAATAGAACTAGAAGAAGTCGAAGACTATCTCTACCTTGGCCGGCAAATAGCAATGGGTGGGAACCTTATGAATGAAATCAATAGGAGAATGAAGATGTGATGGAGCATATTTGGAAGAAACAAGACAATATTTCAAGGGAACCTTCCACTGTGCCTCAAGAAGAAAGTTTTCAACCACTATATGGATGTTAAAATTGGACCCTGAATGTGAAGAAAGAATTCAGAAGCTTCAGACCACGTAAAAAAAAAGTATGGAGAGATGTATGCTGGGTATTACCCTACAGACAGGAAAAATAATACATTTTGTTCGAAAACCAAAGTTGGTGAGATCATCACAAGAGTGAAGAAATTAAAATGGCAGTGGGCCAGATATATTGTAAGACGAAATGACCATCGGACAAAGATGATACTCAATTGGATTCCAAGGGAGATTAAAAGACCAAGACGGTGATCAAAAGTAAGATGGGAGGATGAAATCAGAAAATGTGTTAGCGCAACATGGATAAGAAAGGCTTGCAACTGGAAGATCATTGGGGAGGCGTCTTCATCCAGCAGTGGATTGACAAGGGCTGAAAATGATATAACAGGGTTTAGCGATTACCTGTGGATCCAAGGGTCCCAACCCCTATAGAAAAATTTGGTAGTATATCGTAGAAATGCAGAAAGTTTTTCCACTAAAATAATTTATTTAGTCTTTTATTGATATGACTTATGTGCAGCAGATTGTTTTTTGTTCCAAGAGGCAGCAATGCATCACGCTTAGGTGAAAATATGCGAGATAAGCTTCCACTGATGTTGATTGCCCCCTTCAATTGGTTTCGCTAATACCATGACAGTCGGATCCAAAGGTATGTTGACTGCAAGTGTTTCTTAAACTAAAGTCTGTGCTATCTTACAAAATCTAGCTATTTTAGGGTAGTACCACCACATATGAGCCATGTACCCAATCCTCCGACAACCCCTCCAGCATTGATCTGCACAACCCAGATAATATTTTACTTAAGTCTTTTGGGTGTTAAATACCATCCAAATATATATTTAGATATGTTTTCTTTTATTGCTGTACACATGAAGGTCTTTGAGACATTGTCCCATATGTCACTCCAGTCATCTGCAAACATTTGTGTTCATGTCTCTTTCTCTCAATTCAGCACATACCTGTGTGCTGGTGAATTACCAATTAGGACTAGTTACTGATATAAGGCCTTTTTGATAGGACCTAGATCTTCACATATTTTCAAATTGCGTGTACCTAGAAAAGTCACCCTTAAGTAATAAATGGGTAGTGAAATGCTTACGTTGTAAATGTCTAAATACCATGGAATTCCCAAGCTTATAGATATCAAACAGAAATAGAGGGGTAGAGTCTAATATTTTCCCATTTGTAATATATTGTTCCTTATTCTTGCGCCTCTCCAGGTTTTGTCAGATACAAAGTGCTGACCTGGTTTGAAACGTGGGTTCCCAAATAAAGGAAGTTTAGAGGTGGATGACAATAGACTGTATTGAAATTTTGCTGCACGCCAGATTTTGAGAGTAATACAGGTCTTTCCCAATCTTTATTTTTCCATAGGTCTGGTAGCGAAATAGTGTTGGTCAGCCAGGACTCTGTTTCTAGCCATTGGTGGAGATCTGGATCTGAATGCCAAAACATGACTTGTTTTAACTGAGTGGCCTTATAGTTTTTAAGGTCTAGTACTGCCAGGATCCTTACCTGATTTGGGTATCAGTACAGCTCTCATAATCCTTGGTGTGTTATGTTGCCAAATAAATGTAAAAAATGTATTCTGTAAGTCTTTCAGAACTGCAAGAGGTTCTTTTATCAGTAAGGTCGGGAAATAATACAAAATTATGAATGTTCATCTTTAATGAATTAATGCATCCTGGCCATGATATCTACAAGTTATTCCATAAAATCAGATATTTCTTTATTTGAGAGATTCCATTGGTATAGTTATGTTCATATAGCGTTTGGTAAGAGCTAATTAGATTAATTCCCAGATAGCTAATACCCGCATTCTTCCATTTGTAATTACAGTTTATCTCAAGCAGTTTAGCTTCATGTTTTGGAAGTGTTAAATTTAAGGCCTCTGATTTGTCTGTATTGCTTTTGTAACATGATAATCAACCAAATTCCAAAAACGTAAATTGCAAGTTTGGGAGGGAGCTCAGTTTTTTTTTTTTTTAAAGTGTTAAAATGTCATCTGCAAATAAAGATATTTTGTGTGTGTCGTTACCAATATTTATGCATTGTATATTGTTTTGCCTTATATTGCTTGTCAGAGGTTCAATTGCGATAGCAAATACCAAAGGCGAGAGTGGGCAGCCTTGTCTGGTTCTGTTGGAAATATTAATGATCTAATTTTCACCTGCTAGAAGTTTTAATGTGGCTATTGGTCATTTATATAAGGCTTGGACACCCTATAAGGTACAAATTTCCATTTTATCCTGTCAAATGCTTTTTTTCAGCATCGAGGCTCAAAAAGCATTGCCTTTACCTTATTTTTCTGTACCTATTCAATTATATTCATCATTTTCCGAAATGTTGTTTAAGGCCTGTTTTTCATTGAGGAAGCCGACTTTGTCCAGGTATATCACTTTGGGGAGTATTTTTTTTAAGCTGGTCGCTAATAATTTGCTCAGTATATTTCTTGAGATTAAGGGAAGATATATACTGTAGGACTATACTGTAGTTCTCCCATCTCATTGGGTCTTTGCCTTTTTATGATACTTGCTTTTAACTAATATCTTAGTTAAAAAAACAAAAAACAATATACAGTACATTGAACTCACGCTCGGGCCAATATATTTATATATATTTTGAAATATAACATTTAATAGCCCATCTGGGCCTGGGGCTTTTGATCTTTTAAGTGATTTAATTACCTCCCTCAGTTCAATGTCTGTCATTTCAGAATTGAGAGAATCTAGATCGCCTTCCCTCTGTGAACAGCGATTGTATTTTTGCAAATATTCCGATATCCTTGAGGTTAAGTTTAAATTTGGTCAGGATGTGGATTCCAAATTATATAGTTTAGAATACTAGTTGCAGAATACTATGGTTATTAAGCTAGAGTTATGAATAATCTCATAATTATTAAATTTAATTGCAGATATTTAGTCCTAGTTTTGATTCCTTTCGATTTATTGGCTAAAACTTTGTCTACATTATTGCCCTTCTCATAAAAGAGCTGTTTAATCCACTTTCAAGCCTTTCCAATCTGTTCTATTTGTACATTCTTTAGATAATTACATACTAGTTGAAGCCTCTTGTACCTGCATAGCTTTTTTTTTAATGGGTTCTTTTTATGCAATTGTTCACATTTCTGTATTTCTTTGTTTAAGTCTTCTGTAATTCATCTTACTTTTTATGTGCAGCTATTGAAATAAACGTCCCTCTAATAGAGACTTTCTGGGCTTCCTATAGAGATGAGGAAACACTACCTTTTTTTATTTTAAAATATTCTTCCAGACCTTAATTCAATTTCTTATCTAGTTCTGGAAAGTTCAACAAAGAGTAATTCAGACGCCGGCTATATTGTCTAGGATTTATCTGTTGAATTTGAAATATTGAACAATTGTGGTGACCATACCGCTCAGCCTAAAACTTAAGTAGCTGTAAAGTATACATAACAGGGTGCAATAGGAAAAAACTGTAGTATTTTAACAAGGTAGGTTCCTAGCGGAACCTGAAATGATCCTATATGTACAGTAGCACTCACTGTGGAAAAAAAAGGAGGTGGACTGAGTCCGTGAGATTCACGATATCTCCACAAGGGGGTCAATAGACCAGAGGCTAACCATATATTGACATACAGCTCAACCCCGTTATAGCGCGATCCGCTACAAAACGCGAATCCGCTTCTAACGCGGTCTGAGCATGGCTCCCGATTTGAAAACCTCCATTTTGCCGCACGAGGACTTACGGCATCAAGATCTCTCTCCTCACTTCATAGGGCTGTGTTCACGTGTTCTCCTCGCTTTCCAGCTGTCCACGTGCTCTCCTCGCTCTTCTCTCGGCAGTCGTGTGCTGTCGTGTGCGGCATAAATTATTATATATTTGTTTAACATTCAATTCAATGCTTTATTGACTTACGGACACATACACACACACCATGTGGGAATTGAACATTAATTCATTTTGTATAATACACATGCAGGAATCTAACTCAGGACCGTCCATATACTGATACCAATGCCTTATCTCTTACCTCTACACCATAGGCTTGGTGTGACAAGACATACCCTATAGAGTAAGTGTAGAGGTAAGAGGTAAGGCATTGGTATCAGTATATGGAAGGTCCTGAGTTCGATCCCTGCATGTGTATTATACAAAATGTATTAATGGTCAATTCCCACATGGTGTGTGTATGTGTCCGGTAGTCAATAAAGCATTGAATTGAATGTTTAAAAAAAAAAATTACGCCGCACACAAGAGCTGACAGCTGCAGAGACAAGAGCACGTGGACACAGCCCTATGAAGTGAGGAGAGAGAGGAGAGAGCCGACATCTGCAATGAGGAGAGAGATCTAGATGTCTGTGAAATTTTAACACGATCCCGGTTATATCGCGGTCTCTGGGTTGTGGACCGCGTTATAACGGGGTTCAGCTGTATATAAGATATGTCCACATAGGACTAAAAGTTCAAAAAATAATAAAATGTTAATAATAATATATTTAGAAACAAGTGAACATATAATATACAGTGTAATTAAAAATCCTCATAAGAGGCCGACGCCTAGGTGTGTATATCACCGTGGTGACGTCATCAATCCCCAACGCGCATTTCACGTGACACTGATGAAGCGTGCCATGCCAAGCGAAACGCGCATTGGGGATTGATGACATCATGACGGTGATGTCCTGAAGCGAGGCATCGCCATCTTGGTGCAGCAGCAGCAGACTCCTAGACGCTTGTATCGCTTTTTTGGCTCATTATGCCTTTACTCTATATGATAAACCTATTACACGCCATGTATAGTTACATTACATGATCCAGCTTTGGGTTATAGCTCCTCATTTCTATCATGAACTATTGTATTAGCTTTATTCAGCCCATCCATACAACTACTATGTATACTATACCTAGGTCTATGTGTTCCATCATCCACGTATAGAGACCACGCTATTATAGTCTATCATTTGCACATACACTAATGCATTAGATCCCACACAGCTACAGTATCCTCACATACTGATTTGTTTGATATTCAGTTGTGCTAATATCTGTATTGCTGTTACGGTGATTGTCCATGTTGGATATGAGAGATATTCATTGTGGTTATATGCACATTATTTGCTCATATTGTGTTAGCATGTGTGGTCTTACTGTGGATAAATGCATTCATTACTACACGACCTTCCAGTGTGGTTTGTATATATATACAGCTCAACCCCGTTATAACGCGATCCATAACAACGCAAATCCGCTTATGGCTCCCAATTTTCATATTTATGAATACTTTACAACACGATTATTGGTATCTTAAATACTTTATTGTACAATACATACAATTGTACATTATTTCTAACGCGATCCACTTATAATGCGATATGATTCTTTGGACCCCAAGCACAGCGTTATGAGGGGGTTGAGCTGTATATATATATATATATATATATATATATATATATATATATATATATATATAAATAAAACACACAGAAGACTAAGACAATCCCCAATAATAGCACTCTAAATATACCACAAAATAACTAATCAAATGAGGAAAAAAGGCTTGAACCCAAAGTCAAAGTAGAAAAATGGAAATGATTTTAATAACGAGCAATAGGACTCACTAACATTAAAAACATAATCACACTACAGGCAGCATAACAAATATAATAAGACTGACTTGAAAAAGTAAATACAACAATAAGAGAAATATCACTGAAAATTGAACTAAAAAGCAAAAAAATGTAGCAGACAAAATTATATTAAACCTAACAACTATATAAGGTGATACAAATAAGCTAAATAGTACAGATACCCCCTAGAGGTCCTAGCTACTAGACATATGGCTAAACCTAAGGCAAAAGAAAAAATATGAGATGAATAAACTTATATATACAAAAGTACACATAAGGAAAAATCTTAAACCAAGGGGGAGACACAGGGGAAAATAAGATAGTAAAAATACTGAAACCCTGTACAGCAATAACAAAAAATATACCAAAAAACATGAGTGCAAAAATGCCTGTGAACTTACAAAAAGCAAGGCACTAAATGAGAGGCAAGATAAGAGGTGTATACCTCTCTAGGCTATATATAATGTAAATAAAAGCCAGTGCCATATACTAAATTAAGCATACATATGCAGTGGTCGACAAATCACCAACAAATCTACTCGCCCAACAAAAAAATCTACTCGCCACCTAGTACCAAACGTGTGATGCCTGGGCCAATAGTAGCTCGCCACGATGTTAAATCCACTCGCCCGGGGCGTGCAAATGTATAGGTTTGTCGAACACTGTACATATGTATGAATCCTACAGGAAGGAGAGACTCTGAACAGCAGAGAAAGTGATACTCAGCTGACAATACTGTAAATGCGTACGAGTCAGCACAAAGGAAACATATTGCAGCATATGTAGAAATAGTTCATGAAGTCCACAGGAATAGCACCATGTTATTCAAGTCACGCTGAAGAAATCAATAGTAGCTGCCAATGGTGAACACTCTACGCGTTTCGCCTGTGGAGGGCTTCATCCCGGAGTGATTCCCAAATATTTTTTATTTTTTGTTATTGCTGTACAGGGTTTGAGTATTTTTACTATCTTATTTTCCCCTGTGTCTCCCCCTTGGTTTAAGATTTTTCCTTATGTGTACTTTTGTATACAGTATATAAGTTTATTCATTTCATATTTTTTCTTTTGCATTAGGTTTAGCCATATGTCTAGTAGCTAGGACCTCTAGGGGGTATCTGTACTATTTAGCTTATTTGTATCACCTTATATAGTTGTTAGGTTTAATAAAATTTTGTCTGATACATTTTTTTGCTTTTTAGTTCAATTTTCAGTGATATTTTTCTTATTATTGTTATATTTACTTTTTCAAGTCAGTCTTATTATATTTGTTATGCTGCCTCTAGTGTGTTTATGTTTTTAATGTTAGTGAGTCCTATTGCTCGTTATTAAAATCTTTTCCATTTTTCTACTTTGATTTTGGGTCCAAGCCTTTTTTCCTCATTTGATTAGTTATTTTGTGGTATATTTAGAGTTCTATTATTGGGGAGTGTCTTAGTCTTCTGTGTGTTTTATATTATCTTTATCCCCCAGCACCACCAGTGTCCCTTAGTTATTTTATTATAGACTATCTTGCTTATTTTTATCAAGATATCCTGATTGATTTTTGGGTCTGGTTCAGCCACTAGTGTACATATAGTGTGAGCAACAACCTTTTTGTGTGTGTCTGATAGATATAGATATATATATATATATATATATAAAATGATCCTACTAAGATATTCAACTAGTAGGCTCTGATATATGGATGTGTATATATTACGTAGGACAATTCAGTCTATGAGTTACCTATTGCGCTGCTGCGCCTCTTAGAAGTGTTGGTGTGTTTCTATACATTATATCTCTTTACCTCCCACCTTTATTATATATACACTTTATTCGATGGCCTTACTAAATGGAATAGAGGTATATGCTATATTCCATCAATTATACACACCTAGGTGTCGGCCTCTTACGAGGATTTTTAATTACACTGTGTATTATATGTTCACTTGTTTATAAATATATTATTATTAAAATCTTATTATTTTTTGACCTTTTAGTCCTATGTAGACATATATCTTATATATGTTAATATATGGTCAGCCTCTGGTCTACTGACCCCCTTGTTGAGATATCTTGAATCTCACAGACTATCAGTCCACCTACCTTTTTTCCACAGTGAGTGCTACATATAGGATCTTTTCAGGTTCCACTAGCAACCTACCTTGTTAAAATGAATTTTAAATATTATAAGAATGGGTGCATGATCCGACCAGGTAATGGATCGCATTGAGGTCAGGTTAATGTAGCCATGTTTTCAGGGCTTTGGACAGTGTGGTCTATTCTCGAGTAGTACTCATGTGGAAGAGAATAAAATGATTTTTGTTCAGTGCCCTCCAGGAATCTATCAAAGGAAATTCTTTTATCACGCTCCAGATAACTTTAGCCGATTTTACTAATGAGTGTGTGTGTCTGGTTTCCTACTTTGGACTGGTCTATTTCTTGGTCTTGAACCTCATTAAAACTGCCTTCTAAAATAATAGAGTTTAGTGGGAAAACAGAGATTATTTCAGTTATTTCTTTGAAGAATTCCTATTGCAGCTCATGAGGAGCATGACCATTCCCCAGTATTGATCCTACTATAAGTCCATGTATTATTATATATCTTCCTTTTGCATTTTTGGTCACTTTTTGAACCTGGAGAGGAACATTTAACTGAAGCAAAATTGCTACCCTTCGATTTATTGCTATCGCATGATGAATAATAGACATTAGGGTATTCTTTCTGAGATGTGTTAGAGGGGTTTTGCTCATTAAAATTTGATTCTTGGATTAATATACAGTAATATCTCCCTCCAAGTTCTTGAATTCTTTCATGGCTAGCTTCCACTTGTGTATAGTGTTGAGGCCTTTTACATTCAGATAAATTCATTTTAATTGTGATTGATCAGCCATTACTATTCAATTTAGAGAGATGAGAATATACACGAACATAACAAGCTAATGAGATTTGGGTCATCATTATAATCAACCCATAATTGATCAAAAGGAGATTACTTATAGACCCATTTCTTTTCCCATTTTCAGCGAGGGGACTTTGTGAGACTTCATTATAGGAACAATGCTTGATATTCTAAAAGAGACCTTCATGTCTTTTCCTTTATTTTCCACTAACAGAAGCCGAGTCATTTCGTTCTTGAGGCAATACAAACAGAGACGAATGTAACTAACCAAAATACCTTTGATCTTATTTTTCACAGGATTAGTTTCTCTAATAAGGTTATAAATTAATAACACATTGGCGTGTATCCTTATGTGGGGAACTGGAAAAAATGTGGAAAAATAACACAAATTTGGGGCGGGGATAGACAAAGTGTTATGATGCATAGTAGAAAAAGTAAGTACCAGTATAGAGAAAGCCTTTCACACTAAGGGCTTGCTGCACTTGGGAGGGGAATACCAACCCCAGGCTAAGGGTCTGACGGGTAATGGGGAGGATATTTAGGACACATGAGGGTGGCAATGTGGGAGGGAGACTAGGAAAAATAGGGGTAGGTAGATTGGAGGCCTAGAGATGCAGGAGAGGGATAAAAGAGATGACCGGTGAGGAGTTTAGGGGACTCGGACTCACTTGTGCCGATTATACTGTAAAATAACATACATTCTTCTTATGACCTCTATACAAATTATACACAACAACAGCTGTCATCCCAAAGCATTGCTAAAAGGTATACCAAAGGGACAATTCCTTCGTTTGAGAAGCACACAAAAATAGGAGCGCCTATTTGTGTGTTTTGTGACTGATTATACACCGCTAATCACGGGAGATTGGGAGCGGCAGGGAAGAGCAGGATTCTACCCGAGAAATAAGGGAGAAATCTAGAGAGACAGCGCGCACAGTACTTCATTTATCTAACCCTTCGTTTGAGAAGGAATTGTTCCAGCAATGAGACTTTTCTGGAGCAATCCCGTGAGCTTTTCAATAGATTTATCTTGAGAGGATACACAGCGGTTGATCTTGAGAGAGCATTTCAGGAAGTTCAACACATAGATAGAGAAAGTTTATTGAAAAGGAAAAGAAAGGCTAAAAACGAGATGGGTCTTCCTCTATTTGTAACACAATTTAGTACTCAGTCGGAGGAAATAAAAACTATTGTTAGAAAACATTGGAAGATCTTACAGCTCGACCCCATGATTAACCCATTGGTTGCTAAGGGACCAAGATTTGTCTTTAGTAAGGCTAAGACATTGGCCAACTATTTGTTGCCTAGCATGTTTGACCAAGAGAAAATCAACTTGGTCATAGACCTAAAGGTACTTTCCGATGTGGTCATTGTGTTACCTGCACCACTATGCAAACATCTACTAGATTTGTGTCCACATTCACAGGTAAGAGTTATGGTATTAATCCTTTATCAACTGTAACACTCGATTTGTCATATACCTCCTTACCTGTGGCTGTGGCAAGCAATACGTAGGACCTACTATATGCCTCCTTAAACAAAGAATACAGGAACACCTTAGACTCATTAGAAAGGGGGACCTCAATCACCCTGTTTCAAAACACGCTACAATGTGTCCAAAAGGTCATGCAAGTTTGTTTACCTTCAAAGGTATTGAACATGAGTTCAATTGGATAGAAGAGAAATGCACTGGATTTTCACCCTATGCACACGAGTCCCATTAGGCTTAAATACAGACTGGGACCGTAGCAATTTCTTATGATTCTCCATTTCCTGATGTTCATTCCTCTTGGTTTCTTTCCCCTCCCCTCTCCTTTCCCCGTCCCCTCTCCTCCTTTTCTACCCACCCTTCCCCTTTCCGCTCTCCTTCCCCCCACTTTTCTTTCCCTCTTTCCTCCCTATTCCCCTTTTTTTCCCCCTCCCCCCTCCTTTGCCATTATGCTCCCTACCCCCTCTCTTTGTTTCCTTTTCTTTCTTTCCCCATTTGTTGTGATACACCTTCTGCATTATTTGATTGATCTGCCCTAATAATATATAGTCTGTATTTACAATTTATAATTGATATGATCATAGTTTGCCATATCATGGATTTGACTGTTTTATGGGTATTTCAATCAAATGCAATTTTCCTTATAAGTGTAAATTGGTGTAGTGTGATGGTGTACATATGAACATATACATTTAATGATCTAATTCTTTTTTATTTTTAAAATTATAGTTGTATAATTACGCTTAGTAGTACAATAAATAAATGTTTTTTAGTTCATATTGCACAGACATGTATGTACTATTTTGACTCTGATATCCTAAAACAAAATTGGGATATTGTCCATAGGAGCTAAATTGGGATATTGTCCATAGTTTATAAATTAGAGCAATTTTGCTTTTTATGATGGATTTGTGTATTTCAGTTATATAACACGCATCCTGCTCTGGACACAAATCTCAAGATTAATTATAGTAGTGGCAATTCATTGCACAAAGTTGTAATGTTTGTCTCATTAATGTTATTGGATGAGTCATTTGTTCAGGATCATTTGTTAAATGTTTTTTCTGAAACCACTCATTAAATATTAGATTGTTTTTAGTCTATAGTATTCAAACTTTGTTTGAATTAGATGTTCTAATTTGTTGTTTTAGAGTTTTTTATGGTTCAATGTGTTTGTTCATTTAAATAAAGTTATTGTTGTTGTTTTTAGTACCTGATGACGCTGGTGACGTCATCACACATGAATATGCAGCGCGAAAACTGGATGTTACTTCCGGGTTCGCAAAGCATCCAAAAACTAAGTGTTTTGAACTACAGTACCTGTCATACTTTGAGAAAGCTCGTGGGAGCGAAACATTTCAGTGTGTTTCTCCGGGTGGGAATAAGTCGTTTTTAGTACACCCTCTTCACATGTTTTTGTTCGTGTTACGGCGCAATTTTTGGCTTCCTGACAAACTTTTTTCCTTATGTGGAAAAATAACAATGGGGGGGATAATTAGGACACATGAGGGTGGCAATGTGGGAGGGAGACTAGGAAAAATAGGGGCAGGTAGATGGGAGGCCTAGAGGTGCAGGGGAGGGATAAAAGCGATGACCAGTGAGGAGTTTAGGGGACTCTGACTCACTTCTGCCGATTATACTGTAAAATGGCATACATTCTTCTTATGACCTCTATACAAAGTATGCACATCAATCTCTATTAGCAATATCTAACTTACATAACAAGATGAGTTTTTCGCTCCAATAACATCTTATGGTATCAAACATTACTGCTCATATAGGATGAACAATAAAAGTAAACACATTACTGTATATATTATAAGGAATACGAACTTTACAAGTAAAACATTTCAGGGTATAAATCTGCACCCTTCAGTGTTTATCGCTTCTCAAGTTCCCTACCACGGCCAACCTATTCCAAGATCTTATGTGTCCTTCATCAGAGTTAGGCCCTCTGCATCTTACCTGTCTGCCTTATCAGGTTGGTTGGTAAAACGGTCTCCGGTCGGTTCGCCTCAGTTCATTTAATTGCAAAGTAAGTTAAATCTCTTCAGCCTGGTACCCAAGGACAATATACTCTGGCATCCATCCCAACAATTCTGTACCGTTCCTGCAAGTACACCCCGCTTCTTCGATTGACTTTATTGACAGTTGTTTCGCATCTTCTAACACTGAAAATCTAAAGGGAAATCTCCACCTATATTTAATACCTTCCTCTTTCACGTTCTCTTCTTTTTACTATTTTAGACCTGACCTGACCATGGAAGATCTGCACATGGGAGTTCTCGAATCCCATATCCCCCTTCACTGTACTAGCGTTGAGCATTTTCTACTTCGTAGTGAAATAGTGGCACTTAATAATTACATCTCTTTGTTTCTCAGGCTCTCTTATTTTTGGACCCAGTGCCCTGTGTGCAGTATCCATGAGCATTTCTTCCTCAAATAAGTCAGGGACGATTGATAAGAGCTTTATCAGATATGCCTGCAGATTTACATTCGTTCATCGATTCCAGTATATTTTGATTCAGAGATTTTCTCTATGTTCCCGGTTTTCAGCCGGTCCATTAAGGCTATTTATTTCATCTGACATTCTCAGCATGTTGTCTGTGCTCGAATGCCACTGCAGAGCATCCGCCATCTTGCGTTCCAGCTCTGCCATTGCGTTCATTCATAGCTGCCATGTCCTGCTTGAAACCTGCAATAGCCTTTTGTAGCCCAGTGTGAAATGCGTAGGTTATGTTTGTGAGAAATTAGTCTACTTCTTTCCAAGTGATCATCTGCTCACTGTCTCTCTCCGGGTCCGACACTGATGACACGCGCGAGAGAGGGCAGGAAGAGCCACCTTGTTCTGTCTCGAATGCTTGTGAGGTATTTCTCTGGAAAAAGCTAGAAACTTCAGGCAAGCCCTGTCTTTTTGGTTTCAGAGGCATTCTCGAGATGTTCTTAGGTAAGTTAGCCTCAAGAGTCTTACATTTTGGTACATTTTAAGCTACTGTAGATATGCTCTATTTTGTGTGCTTCCACTGAGCTAATCCTGGAAGCTACTCCTCTAGGCATGCGCCCCTCTGCTTTTTAAGTAACCACACAGTATGCATGTATAATAACCCTTCAAAACATAAGAACAAAAAAAATCACAACCCTAATTTGAAAAACAATTGCATCACAACATTGCCACAAATAGACAAAGTTTTGATCCCACTGCACCTTCCTCAGGGCTTTGGGACCAAATATTGGCTTTTTTATCTTCTCATCACATTTGCTACCTTTTTATTTTTTGTCAATCTCAAATTGACAAAATTGTCTCTCTCTGTTTTGAAACTCTGTATACTGTGGCATGAGTCAAGCACCCACAATGTCCCTAAACAATTATATGACATACTGTACATGGACAGTACCATGCTCCTGTAGTCACAAGATTTAAGAACTATGTATGCAGTAACACAACATGAGAGCACGCACACACACACACACACACACACACACACAACCCAGTGAGTGTGATTTTAGACACACACGCAGCACCTTGTACATGGAAGAACAGGTCCCACTGCCTTATTTACCAGCTCATGCTTCTTGCGGCTTGCCTCTGCCTCTTTTTTCGCCAGCTCTCCCGTTTCCTCTTTCATGTCTCGGATCTGCCGCTGAACCCTCTTGTTCTGCTCCTTCTCCCGGTTCTCTGCTGCTGCCCGCTGGTCCCGATCCTCTGTGAGCTTCTCCATGTTCTCCTTTAGGCGAGTGACTAGGCTCTGCCGGGAGAAGAAGGGTCAGCATGTGCACAGGACTGGAGTTGAGAATCCCTGGTGGAATGTGAACCCTAAGCTTCATTACCAGAGGCCTCGGATTGACAATAAAGCTAAAAGCTCAGTGTGGCCACCAAGCCATTTGAGTTTGCCATCTTTCCATAATGACGTGAGCTGACACTATGTATGTAATAAATCTTTGCTTGTATCGCATCTGGAGATGGAGAATTTATTGAAACTTGCTTTGTCTAGTTTTGTTTTCTTAAGAGATTAGATGTTTGCTAGCGGCAGTCCTGGCATACATGACTGAAGTGGAAAGTGCATTACACCTGATTGTTCTTCTACTTAATGGAATTTGGTTGTAGGGGTTACTGGAAGGAAAGCTGAAATGTTATTATCATGTGCAAATGAAAAAGTAGCATTTGAAGATCAAAGCTGTCACTTCAGTGTTCAAATGCAAAAAAGAGCAACTCCTTAAGCTTTTTATGTTGCAGAAATGTTTGAGTGGTTTATTGATGGGGGCTCCTGTTTTAAATTCAGGAAGAATGCTTTATAACTTTGCCCTTATGACGGCCTCTTTAAAATGACTGTTTAATTCTATGTCTCTGTTAATCATGAACCTCAAAGTAGCTCCCACTGAATGCAGAATGCATTGCATATTGCTTGATGTTTTTAAGGTTTAGAAATACTATAGCTTTTTGTCACTACATTAAAAAATCTCATCACCATATCTGACAACAGTGCGGTTCACTCTACAGACGGTGAGCCAAATGCAACGCGTATTGGTGTTTAGTCTGGTCTCTGACACCGACCGGTCAAGACAAAAGAAGACTGGGGGAAGAAGTGCTTAATAAGCATTGCGCAAGTGCCAACTCCTCCAATTATGAAGAGAAAAGCCAAAAGGAGTCTACCTCATGACATGTACCTAAATACCGCATTTGCTTAAATAATGTAAGGTAAACTCTTTGTGTGCCTATGGCAGCGACTGTGTTAATCATTTTTAATGAGCCTAATATCTAGGTGCCTTGGGTTGTACTTACCTCCATGCGTTTCACCTGGGTCCTCTCAAATTCCAAACGTGTCTCCAGCTCACGGATCTTGGCCTCCTGCCTGCTGACCACCGACTTATCCACCATGGATTGCTCCAGGAACTCGAGCTGACTCTGCAGACCTTGTAACTAGATAAAGAGGGTCACACGTAAAACAGGCACATGCACTATGAATAAACCAATCCAATTTTTTAGCGTGTCACCAACCCATAAGGAATTATAAGTACTGCACCTAGTGCTGTGAAATAGTAGTAAGATGAGAATAAATACTTTTTTTTTTTTTTTTTACTTATTTGAATTAATATACCAAACAGGTAGTTTCATTAATACTCCTGATGGAGTAACAGGGGACCGACAGAAGCAAACGGTTGCTTTAAACATCCCTTATTTTTAAATATTGTAAATACCCATTTTTCCTACATTCTATATTCCCAGAAGAAATACATCACTCCACACATTAAAGAATGTAGCAGGGACACGACACGCATGTAAGTGAAGTCAAGTTCCCATGAGCATACTAGGTACAATCTGGGTTGCAAAGGTAACAGCTACTTAAAATCCACAAGTGGTCACTGAAGTCTGTACAATTGAGAAGAGGGGTAAGGACATCTCCCTTGTTGCTTTTCCCATGGATTGTCTCTCCTCTTTCCAGTCCTTGTTTACGTCTTCCCAATAGTTGCCAGTATCAGGGCCATATTCCCTCGTAATAATTCCTCCACCTACTGTACAGTCCCCATCCTCCTTCCTCTCCGGTTATCTTTGTGTACTTAGAACAGAAATAGAAAGGATCCCTAACTTTTCAGAAGCATACGGCACAGACGATCAGTTGGGTGTGGAAGTATGCTACAATTCATCTTCACTTTAGACACGCCATGGGAAGAGAAATACAGAGCAGATAGGTCGCTGAAGAGACTGTGCAATATCAGTAAGGAGGAAATACATATCTGCTAACGAACTTCTTTGCCCTGATTACTGGGGAGGGAGAAAGAGAGAGAAAGGGCTGGGAAACAAAAGGCAGAGATACTGCAGGGTGATAGACAGAACACCGTGAGCATGTCTAGGGGAAATACATCATGAGATAGACAGGAGAGGGCGTTTAAAAAGGAAGGGATAAAAAAGAAAGGGAAAAAAAAGACAAAAGAAAAATCTATAATGTATTGACACTGTGTTCTTTGCAGCCTGTATCAATCCACCACTGTGGAAGTTTCTGCCCCTCCTTCCTCCATGCAGAATATCGACTGGAAATTACTTAATGTGCTTTATTTACTTGGTTTCACTAAAGCAGTTCAACACAGCTCTTAATTACAAAAGATGAATCTATTAAGTGAATGAACTGTAAGCGGAAGCCGCAGAGAGGGGGTCATGGGTAGCTTCCTCAGTACCTGCTGTTCTGTCAGAGACAGTTACGGTCAGGTTACTACAGGTTGAGAGTGGAGCAAAAGATCCTTCACTGCTGGGGATCCTTCCCGCTGTAACAGGCTTTAAACAGCTTTTAATAATCAAGTTCTCCCTCATCTAAAAAAAAAAAAATTACTATCTGTTCAATGTTATCGGCATGAACGGAACGAGAGGTTTTGGATCAGCACCAGGGTTCGGGAGGTTCAATTATTCAGGGGGCCTTTTGTTTTCTGGACTTTGGCACTCAAAGTGGAAGGTTTAGACAACTTGAACTACGTGATAATACTCCACATTGCTTCAAAATAAGGCAAGAGGCTAGGACAGGGGGCCCCACAACATATTATTTAAATGAACGTATATCTACCCAGAGCCTCGAGCTTTCCTACAACCCAAAGGCACCCACATTAATTCTGCATCTTAGTGAATGACTATTTGTGCCCGAGTTATTTCCCTTTTGGCTTTGTGTAGCACATTCAAAGATAGGCAGTGTCCACAAATTAATGATGCAGAGTTAAATGTATTATCACATATATTAAAAAAAAATAAGCAGGATCAATGTTTCAGCCCAACTGCCCGCGATCCCTGTAAGGCTCATCCTGACGTTTGAAGCGTGTGTGATCATAGATTAAACTACAGTATGCCTCATTAATTTGAAACTATCAGGTCAATGCTACAATTTGCATTGGAGTAATGAACTTTTAGCTGGCCCCTTTTGATCCTTCTCAATCACCTTCTATACTGTGCTTTCTCTAAATGGCGACTGCAAATGTATGGCACATGCCCGGACATGCAATTGGCAGGTCAAACTGTCTGCATGATTCTATACCAGGGGTAGCTAACTACAGTAGTCCTCAAGAGCTACCAACAGGTCAGGTTTTCAGGATATCCCTGCTTCAGCACAGGTGGCTCAATTAGCCACCGATGCTGAAGCAGGGATATCCTGAAAACCTGACCTGTTGGTGACCCTTGAGGACTAGAGTTGCCCACCGCTGGTCTAACCCATGCTCAGTAACAGGAGTTGGTTTGCAGTGATTGTGCTAGGGTCACATAATGCCAACTACACTGCCAATTATGGTGAAAAAAAAGCACTGCAAACAGCAGACACTTCTGCTTTAATGGTTGAGTTTGTTTTGGTTGCAGATTTTCGAGAGAGAGCAAGTGACAGGAGACTAATGGATGAGTTAGTCCCCAGTCCCAGCACTTATGATCTCTGCACTGCAGTGTAGCTGGAATGCACTGAAAGGTGGATTCTGATCGTGGGCAGTGCAGCCCACGGCTCCTGGAATGGGACAAGGCAACGGTGACCTGGCTAGGGAAGGCGTATGGGGGACTCTTGTGGAAGATAGAGAGCTCAAGATAGGAACATGGTTGTAGCAAACGTCAATTATGAGGTAATATGGCCCTAAAACGTGCAACTTTTGGGAGGGAGTAAACAAGGACACAAGCAATGGGGAAATCATTGTGATGTCCTCTCGCTCCCTCCCCGTCTCCCAAATGTACACACTTCAGGGACCACTTAAAAAGAGCTGTGAAGCTGAGGTCATCTGGCAGCAAAGGGGCTTCACATCGGCACGTTGACACATCAGGTTAAAGCAAATAATGTGTTGACGCCCGGTTTGGGTTAGTTGAACGCATTTCTACCTCTCTGTTGAATCTGTCTAATGGGAGGATGATGTGTAATGCGCTGTGCGACTGTTCCCTCACACATGCTTAATGTGCTTCCTGATGACTGCCTCACACCATCCAGTCTCCTGCTGCCTGAGAAACCATATCAAGCTCAACAGCGAGAGCGCTGATAAAACGCCATGCTGAGGAGACCAGAACTGTACCTTTAATGGCAACCTAACCCTGCCCCCTCCCTGCTTGTGAACTCCCATATCTCTGACAAGCACATTGCGCCTCTGTATCCCTGGGGCCTCAAACGTGTTTCAATCGCAGCCGGCCGGCACCTTGCCTACAAATGTTGCCGTTTGTGTCACAATGTAACACGTGTGCAGGGCTAAAACCCTAACGACATAAACCATATTGCTTTTATTAGTTTTACACAGGCAGAAAATAATGCATTTGAGAGTTCAATTCAGCCTGAGCTGTGTTATCTTGGGAAAGTTACGTTATCGCTAAGTGTCTCAGATACGAATTATTACAATTTGCCTGTATTATTCTTCTGGAATATACATATACATTATATATCTCAAAGTCACATGTCGGTAGTTAGTTCTTCAGGTCAGGGACTCCTTTTCCTATTGTTTTATGCCTGATGTACTTATTCAAATTGTGATAATACGTGTATTTTAAAGCGATATGAACCTGGATGGTGCTATATAAATAGATATATATGTATATATACATACATACATGTGTCCCCTATAATATTTCAAGACTACCTCAAAGAGTAAGTAGAAAAAAAAAGTATATGTACAATAAGACTTAAATAAATATTTGAGTTGTCATTTTTTTGGGACATCAGACGGAATATGGTGAATTGTGTAGAGGTGCAAATCCATGCAGGATTGTGCTATTCCAAAAGAAGTTACATTCAGGTAGGCAAAATAGTCATCTCCATCTCCTGCAGCCTCCTAACGAGAGCTTCCCCGTGAGAGACTAAGCCTACCACCATCACTGTATTAAAGTGCATTGTTAACTGTGGAGAAAGGGGGTTGAATCCGCGCTCGTGCTTCCAGCTAGTTAGTAGCACACTAAAAGTAACTTGAACTCCTTGCAGCTGCTGTGTGTGAGCCCTCGCAGCTCCGTCCAGGTTTCACCAAGCATTGTTAACTATGGCTTTCACTCAGCGGTGACTGGGCCCTACACAGCACTCTTTATCTCCTGCGCTGGTACAACGCGAGGGTGGCACCTATGGCAGGGAACGAGCTCACCTTGAAGATGGGACCAGCAATGCCCCCTGGACTTTCCTTACCTTTTCCTGAATCTCCTGCTTCTCTTTGCTCGCCTCCTCCAGCTGAGTCTGCAGGTCATTGATCTGAGCCAGGTCTCGGGAGGACTGAGAGATAGACAATGACAAGCTGTGTTAGGCTGCTCAACAGCAAAGTGCGTCCGTCCCTTCTAAAAAGCAAGAAACCGTTCACCCAGCACGTCAGCAATAATAATAATAATAAAAACACCAGCCCACGCTGGCTCCCCTGGGCTCTAAGGCTGAGCTGACCGGGCGGCAGCAGAAATCGATTCTCTTTATTTACATTACAAGCAGTTAATCTATTGATAAAGTTGTGCATTTAATTAAACGGGGATGTTTCTAAGCAGCAGATTCTGCTCAAACAGGCAAAGTATTCAGCGCAACATGCAATAATCTGATCTGCAGGCCGGGGCACTGTACAACCCAGTGGCAGGCCCTTAGGAAACTCTGATCGAGCAAAAGCAGCTATTATTTTCACATTGAACACTTCATATAGTGAGCTCTGCTGTAGGAGATGAAAGATGACGACTCGCAACTAAAATAAATATATCGGAGAGGTGATTACGGTGCTGGTCTTTAAAGTGGAAGTCCAGTGCACAAGATCTTAGCCAATTCGCTTCATATCCTCTGAATCTCTGATGCCAAATATTAGACTGTGAGCTAGTCGGGGCAGGGATTGATCGTGCCTGTATTGTACTAGCTGTATATGTACACACCAGCATTGCTAGACAATAAAGTATTATTACAAAAGCAAATTATCACAAGGTATAGGGATGAAATGTCCTGCTTCACTTCTCCACAGTAACCATGTATTTGCAAAACGCAGTACGTTCACGCAAAATTTAATTGTGTTTTGACAGAGTAAAAAAATGCAGACATCTCAATTTCTTTGTGAATCTCGCCTCTTTTTTTATTTTTAACCTATATTGACCTACTTTTGCAAAAAAAAAAAAAAAAAAAAAAAACATAATGTTTGCAAAGGTTGAAGACAAAGGTAATGTCCGAGTAACACAATAACGGTTGACACTTTTTGGTGAACATTCATAGCTTGGTCACTTTTATGCTAACCGCAAATGCCCACATTTCACCAAGTCTGAAAACTTTTAAGAAGGCTTTACCTCATATCTCTACTCAGGGTAGCGAAGTTGTAGCTTATAGCGCCTGGCGAACAAATACATTGACTCAGGCGCAAGCGCTTATAGTAAGTGCGACGGAGCGACCAAATTTTTTTGAAGCCGGGTCTATTTGATTTTTTAGAGACAGTCGCCACATGTGACTGGCTCTAAACCAATCAGAGACCGCGGCCCGCCCCTTTCGTGATGTCACTGGACTTGTCGCAAGTGACGTCGCTTCAAATCAAATTATAACTTTAGCTGGTGACGACAGCAACAGGTGACTTCATCAGTCGCGTCGCCGTCACTATAAGCGCGGCCTAACATACCAGGTGCTCTCATGTGTAAATGAAGAAGGGAAGGCAGGTTACCTGCGCAACGGCTGCTTTGTGTTTCTTCATCAGCTCATTCATATCCTCTTGGTCTTCCTCTAACCGGCTCTGCAGCTCGTTCTTCTCTCTCTGCTGGCGGCTTAACTGCTCCTCCAGCTGCCATTGGCCAAGAGCGACAGAAAAACAGGTTTGCAAAGTTTGAAGACAAAGGTAATGTCCGAGTAACACAATAACGGTTGACACTTTTTGGTGAACATTCATAGCTTGGTCACTGACTGCCCCACACCTCTGGAATGCCCTTCCCCTCAGTACCCGGCTAGCACCCTCTCTATCCACCTTTAAGACCCACCTTAAGACACATTTGCTTAAAGAAGCATACGAATAGCACTGTGAACATTCTGAACACATGATACATAAAGCTTGGCCCCCTGCAGACGCACTTACCAGAACTCCCTCCTACTGTCTCTGTACGTTCTCCCTACCTACCAATTAGACTGTAAGCTCCTCAGGGCAGGGACTCCTCTTCCGAAATGTTACTTTTATGTCTAAAGCACTTATTCCCATGATCTGTTATTTATATTATCTGTTATTTATTCGATTACCACATGTATTACTACTGTGAAGCGCTATGTACATTAATGGCGCTATATAAATAAAGACACACAATACAATACAAAGGTGAGCAGCAACTGGACTTCATATGATCACGGTGTCATTCAATCAAGCAAAATGCGGTGCCAGACTCGAGTTAAATCGCAAGTCACCATGCATCACACAGTGACATCGTATACAAATACTTCCTACGTAAAATGGAAGTTGTCAGTACCGTTCTATCTCCATTTCTGTATGAGGGCTTGTTTGGTGTTATTTTTTTTTTTTCAACTTAAAATGTTATTGAAGTTTTTCATAAGACATAGCAGGCAGTCATTCATTTTGACATCTGAATTCTCTTAAGTACATGTCTTAGCTACAACTAATGACACAAAAACACACAAAACGTCATCAAGGGTAGGGAGGAGGGGGGGAAGGTGGTGAGGGAGGGAGATGAGCCACCAAGTTTCTGTATCGTGATCCCCTTAAAGGACACTGCTGTTTGCTTCTTTTCAGTTCCCGCCCGGTAATTCCTCAGCATCTTCCTGTTCTTAACTACCCACTACCCATCCCTGATTGGTGACTGCCTACCTAATGCTGTGTGGACGTTTGACCCGGCGTTCGTTCCTAATTGTAGACCCACTGCCATCAATCAAAGGAGAACGCACCTAATCCTATCAGAGCCAGATGGTGGCATTGCTCACTCCCTGGATATCTGTCCGGGCCAGCCATGGCAACCAGACCTTTTGGAACTCGTCAACTTCTCCATCTGGCAGACAAACCAAATTCGGTTCCCAATCTTGTCAAATCGATGGAATTGTGATTGGATTCCACAATGCTGCGATCTTGCACCTGGTGGCTATTGCAAAATGTGCAACTTATTTGTGCAACTCCTGCGCAGGCTTGTTTAGCAAGAAGAGCCAGGGGTCCAACTGAATTTCGAGGTCCAAAATCCTTTATAGCCAATTCCTAATTTGCTCCCACAGGGGGGCTATACGAGGGCAAGACCACAGCATGTGCAACAAGTCCACTGCCTCTCCACATTGCTTAGGGCACAAGGGGGAGTAACACTGGTCAAACTTAGATAATTTTACCGGAGTGAGATACCACCTCATCAATACCTTATATGCGTTCTTATGCGTTATGTCGTGCATATAGAACTTTTGGTTGCTGCATTAAATATCTCAATCCACTCCTCTAACTCCAGTGTCCTGTCCAAGTCCGACTCCCACTGGGCCATGAAAAATAATTTCTGTGAATATTCATTAGCTGAATTGATCACTTCTCTGTACATCCTAGAGGTTAGTCCCTGTGTGTCATTACCCAACACACAGAGCTTTTCGAAATTCGTCAGCGGTGGACGTGCCGCGTGTTTGGTATAGAATGCCCGGATTTGGAGGTATCTAAAGAATTCTGTTTTAGGAATGTCTTCTTGTTCGTTTTTTAATGTTAGCAAGTTATTTGTTTAAGCAAAAATCCTTTGGGAATACACAAATATATTGTCTGTAAGGGCCAGCCCTGACACGTCTGAATGCGGTGGGGGGAGGTGCATAGGATTCCTCGACATCTCTTCATCAATGACAATAACACCACCTGTCAGACAAACTGAGCTCATTCAGAGGAGGAAAAGGGTGACCTCTCACAAAAACACTGTCATAAAGGACTTACATTGCGATTCAAGACTACAGTGGCAGAGTCTCTTCCACTGTTGCCAGAACTGGTTTTGTTTTATGACCAAACAGTTGTACACCCCTCATAAAACAGTCCAAGAGACTGCAGGGGATCCCAGTTTTTAAACATGTTCACTGTAAGTGCACCTCTAAATGTCTCCAATTGTTGCTTGCAATAAGAACAATTAATCACTAGCCCCCTATACTTCCATGTGCCTTGCACCCCGATTTTGAGGGAGTAAAATCGGAAAATGAAGCAATTTCTATTCTATATGTTGAACATTAATGGTTAACTCCCAGAGAGTTCCTAAAAGAACCCCCCCCCCCCCCCCACAAAGCAATATCAAAAAAAATGATTTTAAAGGACTTAAACATGCCCATACTGCTTCTCATGGTGCTGGCAGAGTGTTTGGAACAATGTGCCGTGAATAAACATAGGGTGCATGCAAAATGTTTGCCAGCTGCTTCATGGAATGGCAGCAGCTGTGAACGCCCAGTGGGAAGTGTTGGGTGGACCTGTGCCCATCAGATCTGAGTGGGAAGGAGCCAAGATAAACTAACTCATTCCTCCCCGGAATGTTGATCCTCAGGAGTTTGGTTATCGCTTAGCCACTTTAGGGAAATATATGATTTACGATGTGTAGCCATGTACTGTATCCTCTTGGCTACTAATCTGCCCCAACACATAAGCCCAGGTACCAGCGCAGGCAGTGTTAGGGTTAAATCTATGCCCTTGCTGCTGCAGCAGTAATTAACTCCCTTGAGTGACAAAGGGGGTGGGTCTAAGGCCTGTGTGCTGCCCTATCAGGGGCTTAGACCTAGGACCCTCCCCTTTGATACAAAAGGGAATGCAGACCCAAATTTAGTGGTTCTGAGGTGTTGGAAGTGTGGAGCCAGGGCACTGGCAACCTTCCTTCCCCTCCCTCAGGGGATTGGGATACAACTCCTTACTCGACCAGGGGATTAAAGGAGCAAAGGATAGACCTTTGAGGACCCAAACCCTGGGGGTTGATTCCAGGGACCAGAGGGAGAGAAAAGAGTGTACATGTTGGTATGCTGTATGAAGAATAAAGAGCCACCCGTTGTTTTATACTCCTGCCTGAGACTGCAGTTTATCAGGGGGAGTGCAAGAGGGTTTTCCTGCAGGAACTGCACCCGGCTCTGCTGGGGCCTGCTGGGAATGGAGGCGCTGCACCCATAAAGAACTGGGAAGATCCCTAAAGCCTGTCCTGTCTTCCCCACTACATCGGCGGACGCTCACCAGTCCTGTAAGCCTAGCAGGTGAGCAGCACAACACCACCAGGTAACAGTGAAATCTCCCAGAGGGCGGGGGAACACCCGTTACAGATGTTTTTGGGCATTTGATGTGGCGCTGAATATTATAGTGGCTCACTGTCACTGCAGATGGATCTAAGTACACAGGTCAGATACTAGGGATGAACAAAGATCTTATCAATGAGACACTGTTAAGCAGTAGTTTTTAACCCTCTACTTTGGAAACCCCAAGCATGCCTCTTATTCATCCCCATACAGGTCTACCTGTATGTAATCAAAGTGAATTAACAATGTTTGTTAATTCCATGGTCATTCCTAAAATGTGTCTGAAAACCACTGCTATGTAGGATAACAATTACTCATCTTCCACTAACTGACCATGTTTTGAGGGAGATGTCTGCATTATGTCGACTGGTCTGGTGTCTGTGAAATGTCTTGGTGAGTGAGGGGGTGGGGGGGGGAAGTGACTATTCTTTGCTGCGGAGAGCCTCGAGGTCTTTGTCATCCTCCAACTCTGTCTTTCAGACCCCAGGGGAGGGTTTGTTATGTCCGCTCCCTCTGAAGTGGTCCTGGATCCGGCGTACATCCAGCTCGAAACCCAGAGGGAATCTCTTGAACATATTCAAGCTCAATGCAGGGGATCCCTGGTGCATACAGCCGTCTGCTTTCCCACCATAGAGGCATATGGGTGTATCCAGTAAAAACCACTGGAAGGGCTCGGATGTATCCAACACAACACAGGAGAACCTAGCCATATCCATTTGTCCCACCCGGAAGCCCTGCCTGTGCTGCTTGAAGGACAAAGCACTCAAATGGGTTATCAAGCGACAAAGGGTTAACACACAGCATAGTGCATTAAAGCTATGTATAGCGAGTGAAAAGAGGGAGGGAGGGAAAGGGGTGGTGCCATTAATAAAGAGAGAATAATGCAAGCTTCAGAAAGTTAATGAATCTATTAGCACCTAATTCCAAAGCAGAACGACTTCCCTGGCTCAGACACGCTATCATCTATCTTATTACTGCTGGGTAAAAAAAAAAAGGCTGGAGGAATCTAATGGGCAAAATGTATTAAGCCCCATTTAAATGAAAATGTAATTCTGAGGCTGGCTGTCCCTGCCCCCCCTGCTCTTTGGCATAATTAACCCATTACCGCCACACAGGCTTAAAACCCAAAGTGCTGCAGGCCCTTCGGCAGTGGAGAGGTGAAGAGTAAGGCTGCGTCCATAGAGGGGGGAGCAGTGCTGTGCTGACGCTGAGGCTCGCCTGCTGAAGCCTGTGCGATTTCATGGACAAGCAGGCGAGCCAGTGTGCGTGATCGGAGGCGGGGCAGTGATGTCGCTGGGCCAATAGCCCGCGACGCACCGACGTCAACGTGACAGCGCCGACACCACGGCACTGTGACGTTGACGCTGCTTTGCTGTGATTGGATGTTTTCAGCCGACAGCGCGCTGAAAAACAGCTTTGGCTGTCGGCTGAAAAATCCAACTCCTGAGCAGGCCTGCGGACGCTCGCGTGAGCCCCGTCTCAAGACATCCTCATTGAGGATGCAGGGGCTCAGCGCTGCCTGTCCTTCCATGGACGCAGCCTCAGACCAAGCTCATTGGAAGACCCTTGTCACGGCCTGGAGGTTGACACTCATTACCAGTTTTGTCATACCGGGGGCTACATTTTCCCTTCACACAGGATGTCATGTTGACTTTAACCCCATACGGTCATTTAGTGAAAAAGGGTTTTTTATAGGGTCTGCGTCACTTGCTTCACAGCTTTCATGTATTTAGTACAATTGTTCTTTGTCTTCCAAGGTTTATGCCAAGTCACACGTGGCGCTTTTAATTGGTGCACAATAAAGTTAAAGCAGTAATACTACCTTCAGTCAGTGGAACTCAGCAACTACAATGCATCCTGATATTACTATTTATTGAGGTAACATTATCTATTGCTACAGTTTGCAGCTCAAACTGCTGGGAACATCGGCAACAAATTATCACACAGGAAATATCTTGCACTGCTGGGAGATGTGCTAAAACCTGCTATAGAAAGCAAAGGATGCTTTAAAACAATAAAATTAGCATTAAGAGTTGAATACAAAAATACTTATCTAATGCTACAGAACTGATATTATATATATTTATACAGTTAGGTTCGGAAATAATTGGACACTGAAGGTGCTGTTCCACTTAGCAACATGTATAGAATTTGCAAAGTAACAGCACTTCCGTACCTCTGCTTCCTTTCACCTTTTACATTGCTAACCTGGCAAGCTTGTCCGCCAATGTCTGTCTGGCTATAATAATACTGCAGCTCACCGAGTGGCAGCTTCTGCATCTGAAGCGCTGTGCGCATTATCCCAATGGAAAGGACGTCATGTCCTCAGTTCTTTACACTTTCCCTGTGCTATGGTATCCCTTATATGCACAAACTGTTTTATAGCCCTCATTTACCGGTTTCCCTCTATCACACCAAGCTTCCTCTGCAGTTTTGCAATGTAAGAGGGCAGCATTTCCACGAGACCAGAGAGAAAGTAAGATGGAGGTGCCAAAGGAAGGCTTGGCTTCTTACCGCTGTCTTGGCTTTGGAGAGGTCATCGATCTGAAGGTGCATATCCTCAATTTCCACTTCCATGGACTTCCGGGCTTTCACTGCGGTCGCACTGGTGAATTCAGACTCCTCCAGCTGTGCAAAAAACAAGGGGATTTGTCAATAAAACGGGAGAGATGCTGGCAACCATGAGTGCCACCAAGCAGCACTTAACCAGTGCCTGCTATATACCCACGAAAGACCAGTGACCGCATGAAAAAGACTTACCCTAGAGTGATTTATTGCCAGCCAATGCATATTTTACTTAAAAATCAAAGCACTATCAGAAAATTCAAGTGTTATGTACTATTGCACATCAAACATGTTAGCAGTGGTCGTGTGTCTTTTTATACTGTTTCACCGTGTTGTATCCCAGAACGTACTTGAAAAAAAAATTCCTATCTCAATGTATCTTTCCTGGTAAACTACGTTCTAGAATCTAGATAAACAGAATTTCAGAAGTGTTTCCTGTGCTTCAGCACAAGGGTGGGAAAGGCATTCCGGATCACTAATAGCCATCTCCCCTGCACTATGATCTCTTTGGAAATAGTAAAATATACCCAAGTATTTCATACCTCTTCCCTGTAAGCTTTAGTTTGTTACATGGACGTACTGTTTTGAGGTGAATTCCCCTGTAAAGGTGCTCTAAACCGTTTTAGATCACGAAGTAAGCCTAGGTGCAATGCTACAAAAGCTGTTTTCAAATTAAAACTCTACCACCGCACTAGCCATAGTGCCATAGCCAACTTTTTGCAACTCAAGTTTAAACGCCCTCAATGAAAGTGTAATTAAGGTAGAACGTACAGACAAGGAATGAGGGACTTCTCTCTTGCGAGCCGCATAGTACTGTATTTACTCAGTGGCGTCTCTCTATAAGAAACCTTCTGGCACTGGAAGACTCCTTGTTGGTCCATTCAATTGAATAGGCCGTGAGAAGTTTCCAGCCCTAGAAGAGCACAGCACCGCTTAGTAACTATTGGCCATAAGGTGACTGGTTATAAGACGGACATGGGCGCAATGCACTCAAGTTTGCTCTCAAGAAGAACTGCTTTGGCAGATAATAAGGCACGAGTGCCAGTACCTGGCTCCTGAGCTGTGCAATCTCACGCTTGCTGGGGGCGTTATTCTTCAAGTGGTCCAGCATGATTTGGGCATCAGCAAGCAGGGCTTTTGTCCTCTTTAGATCCTTTCGTAGGCGCTTCTCTGTTTCAAAGTCACGCTTGCCAACCTAAAAGACACCACCAGAATTTAATTGTGAGAATCCCTCAGCGGAGTCCTCTGCTTCACGGATTTATAATTCTTCTGCTATTAAGCTTCCAAAAACCTGACACTGGGCAGTTACAGTAGTGGTTGGAGAGAATACATGTATATGAGCTTCTCCCCCCTCCGGCGCCTTACCTGGTCGCTCGCAGCACTTAGCCGGCTTTCCAGATCTCTCTTCTCCCTCAAGACCTTCTGCTTATCCTCATATTCCTCTTCTAATTGCACTTCCATCTGCTTCAGCTGTTACCAGGAGAAAACAAAAGGGAAAAAATGGTTGCAATACACATTAGTTAAAAATGTAGAGGAAAAACAAAAACAAATTCAACAATCAGAGCTCCAAGAGAGTGAAGAGGCAACAGATGTGTTATTACATTGATGAAAGGCCCAATAACCAGCTGGTGAAGAGGGCAAAGGGCCCACTGACCAGCTAGTGATGGACAAGTAGACAATGCTCAACTAGTAACTCACAAAAGCAACAATGACTGTCTATGAAGGTACCTTTTTCTGGCAGGACTGCCGAATGTCCTCCACTTCCTCATCTTTGCCCTCCAGCTCCTTAGAGTTTGACTGTCTGAGCCGTTCCATCTCCATTTCTAGACGCAGTTTAGCCTGGGGACAAACAGCAAGCGGTTTAATGTCACTTCTGTGACTTCCATAGATGACACAGCCACTGCCCGTCTATGCTCCCTCTTACCTATCCTCCCAGTGGGTTCACAAGAAATCACTTCCATTGCAAACTCTTTGGGGCAGGGGCTCGTTTTCCTAATGTTTACTTTTATGTTTGGAGTGCTTATTCCCATTATGTCTCATGTTACGTTATTGCATCTATTACTGATGTAAAGCGCTATGTGGCTGAGCAAAAGTGAGAATAGACGATCAAGCAGAGCTATAGATGTGGCTATATGACTGACAGATGACAATGCCACACTTTTTCTACCTCCTAAAAAACGCTAAATCACTGTAGAGACCATGTAAACATTTGTTATTGTGGCAGCAACCAAAGTATATGTTTTAAAAAAAGAAAAATAGAGTGGGTATTGAAAAATGAGCATCAGGGATTGAAATGTTGGTATTGTGATCAGAAAATGATTATTTCACTGCTAAGAGGTAATATAGCTCGATGTTTCAGATCACACTACCTCTTCCTCTATCCTCTGCAGTAGAGCTATTTTCAGTCATTGGCCAGGCACGTAATGGTAACATCCAAATGGAAATAAGTATATCCATAAAACACCCCTCGTGGGCACTACGGTAGAATGACTGGCCCAGAGAGGAAGCTGCAAAATGCCTGTGTATACAGTAGGCCCCAGGCTACATTTCCTACAAAGAGATGAAATAAGCAATGAGCGGAGGGCTGTAAGTGCTGAGGGTACAGGAACGGAGGCCAAGTGAGTCTCCAGATGACCATTCATCTCTCTGGTCCAATCGCTGACTGTGCAATTGCTCCCTGATGTGCGGACAGCTAATGGCACTTTTACAGCTAACAACAGGAAGATATATAGGCCGTGTCCGGAGCATAGCTACGGGAGGAAGATCTGCGGTGGCTGAGGAGGAGATGAATCCTCCCACAATTCAGTGTTTCACTTGCTCTGGCTCATGGTTGACTGTACATTTGGCAGAGAGCTGTAAGGTTAAAGATGGCCCTAAAATTCCCATCAAATTCGCCATGCAATTATCCATTAGCCAGGTTAATTTGAAAGCATAAGGGCACAGGAGGAAGGCTGCCATGAGGAAAAAAAGCAAAACCATGTTGATTTACATTAACAATGAACACGAAACTTTGCTTTCATGCATGTCCTACGGATTACACGTGTGACCTTTCAGGGTCATTCAGGTCCTTCCTCCCTTATGTCTGCATGAAGAAACCCAAATGGGCAGCACATTCACTACCAATAGTCAGGAGATTTTCTGCAACCTTTGAAACAAATTGGCGCTTCCAACTTTGTGTAATGTGTAATCTGCAGTTTAATGTAGCGGTCGCCACACATTCCGTCAAACAACAACAATTTGCTGTGATGTATCACATTGACCAGTTCGGTCACACTTTTCAGGCACTCTTGGCTGTCGTACCACTCACATAATGGAAATTAGTTTTTGTTTTTAAGATTTATGATGGAAAAAAAATAACGGTAAGGAAAAAAAATACAACGTTGTGTATTTCTTTTGTTTAAATAAGGCTTTGAGTTTCCCCCAAAATTGTTTGGAAGAGACAGCTTTGTTAACCCCAAAGGGGTTAAATAATTGCATTAGGAGTTGAAATCTCCATCTGAATTCTGTCCACCGAGTTTCTCAGACTCACACCTACGCTGCTTCTAATGTAACATGTCTCAAGAGAGGTCCCCCCGAATGCTGCTGCCAAGTTGATGCTGTGTAAGGGAATTTTAAATGGAACCGACAGCCGCCTGAATTGCACAAAAAGGGGCACATCTGCAAGAGATATTGCAAACCACACGCTCAGTATTATAAATCCCATCTCTAATATCATCAGTGATCTGGATCCCAAAGAAATCTTTCTAATCAAGATTCAAGATTTACGGAATGTTTAAATATATATATACACGCACACATACATTTAAAGCTGCAAAACAAGCAATATCCTACATGTGCTTTTTTTTAACAAAGAAATCAGCTCTTAATTACATTTTTAATATATTATAATGTAACAAGCATTTTTTGTTTCTATAGCAACCATTTACAAAGTCACATCCCCTTCCTCTTCTGAGACAGGCTCTGGCACACCCCCTTTTGAGTCATGCTCTCTCTAGCAGTGCACCAATTGAATCTAGTGGCTGCCTGGTCACATTATCTTCCCCACAGAACTTTGCCTCTTTGGTCATATTCTGCTGCACTGACAGCCATTTTAGTGAACCCCGAGCCAAATCTTCGCCGATCAATCACAGGAGAACGGATCGATCGGCAACTTAGCTAATTACTTATCATTGTGTGGATTGAATTGATGCACATATAAAAGGGAAAAAAGAATAAAATAAAAATGACAGCTTGGACTGCTGATTTAATGTGAGCCTAGATCTGTAAACCTCAGATAAGTGGTTCCATACGGACTTATCTGTATCTAAAGTACATGCAATTTATCGTGCAACTTTTAATCACTGGGCTGTCCTTCTGCATAACGGTACCACGTGCTGTAGCTAGTTGCCCTTGTGACCCAGAGGTTGTACGCCTATCTCTGTACCTGCTCCAGCATCTGAATTGTTCCAGCTTGCTCATCCAGCTCTTCCTCCTGGTCTTTGACCTTGGCCTCCAAATCACGCAGCTGCTTCTTGACCTTGGATAGGGAAGCCTCATCCTTGGACTCCTGGCATGAGACGTCCTGAAGCTCCACCTCTAGCTGATCCACCTTCTGTGTGAAAACTGCCATTTCAGAGTCCTTGTCCTGGAATGGAAGAAGAAGTTGAGTAAAGCAGGGGTGCGCAAGATTTTTTTTTTTGGGGGGGAATGATGGTTGCAGAGGTCCTGCGCTCTTCCCCAAGCCATTTAAATTAAATGCTGGGGGACCACACGAGGCCTCTGCCACTTCACTTACCGTGATTCAGTCGGCTTCGGCGACGCGGCACCATGACAACACGGCGTCAAATGACGCCACATGGTCATGGTTGCCACCTTCATCTGATGGCCAACCCGTAGAAAATGAAAAAAAAAAAATTTCCCTTTCTTGGCGGCGTGATGCGCGGTGTCTCCTGGCATCCTGCTGCAACTTCCCCTCCAACCGCCGTGAACATGGCTGCGCGGCGTCATATGAAGCCGCGTTGCCATGGCAACGGGATGCCCCGTGACGTCATGACGCTATGCGCCATCGTAGCGTCATGATGTCACGTAGCGTCCCGTTACCATGGCAACGCGGCAGCAAGCCACGTTCACTGCACTTGGAGGAAGAATTTCAGAAGAATACCGTAGAATGCCGAAGACGCCGCCGCAGCACGGATATTGATGGGCTAAGCCCGTAGCCGGGAGGCAAGTACCAAAAACCCGGAATCTCCGGGTCAAACCCGGAGGGGTGGCAACCCTGCGCGGGGTCACGTGACATCACATGACCTCGCTTCAGACCATGTAAAAGGGGCCCCAGCAGGGGGGGGGGGAGAGACCCGGCATGGGGGCACAAGGCAAAAAGTTTAAGCACCCCTGGAGTAGAGGTGCCAGCAGGAAGAGGGTAGGATTGCTGGCAGAGGCCACAACATATTTTTGTTTTCAAACGTCCTTAGACACAGGCGATGTTGCAAAGTGAAGTGATTAACTCCTATGTTTTGGACAGCCTTGTAACACATTGAAAACCAATGTGCTGTAACGCCCACCTCCAAAAATAAAAGGTTCAATAAGAAGTCATTTTAACTTGAAGGTGGCACAATGTAGCTGCTTCAATCGTTTTGAGTTTCTCTAAATACAGAAACATGTAATATATTGTCAAGCTAACATAATTGGAAATCAAAATAGGTTGTTCTTCAGACATAACCCATCATAGTGCAGGTAAGAGACAAATTACAGGGAAGGGCAGGTTTTAGGATTTCAAAGACTTTTAAGCTTGGGGAAGAGATGAGAAGATTTTCTCCCACCGTGAAAATTAAAACGCGACACAGACATGTGATGTATTGTTTTTAGAACCACAAAGTGTGTTTAGAAGGTAATCAGTGTTCTTTAAAGACCCAAATTGAAACTAATAATCCGTAAAAGCCTGCCAGCACAGGACTGGAGTATGATCTATATTGGCTATAGGGGATAATGTGTGGGATATAGAACCAAGTACACCAGGAATTCTTGGTACCCTCCAATTATTGTCTTGTTTTTAAATTAGACAAAGCATTAGAACAATACTTAATAAGACACCTTATGGTTCAATAAAGAGAATGATCCACAAGGAGCCTCATAGCTTAGCAAAGCTCGTTATGTATGGTCCATAGTGCTTCATAAGGGTAAAAATAAACATGTTATGTCCTGGAGAACGCTGGCATATGAACTGTTTCTTGTGCAGGACCTGGGAAGGCAGGAATGGAAGTTACATGACTGATTCGGTTGCAGTGCTCACCTCCAGCTGCTGCCTGAGGCTGAAGACCTCTGAGGTGAGCATATCCTTCTCCCGGCTCAGCTTCTCCTTCAGTATCTTCTCCCTCTGTGCTTCATCTTGAGCCTGCGCCAACTCTGTGTCAAACCTGGCTCGGTAAAGCAAGCTCAGCTTTAGTCAATTACTTTTATAGGCAGGGTTATCTTCAGATCACAATACAAATTGTTACATGACCTATCTTTCTGGTCTTCTGCTTTACGCATCTTCCCAAATCATAATATATAGACACACTGCGCTACGTACAGAAAGCAAAGAAGCGCATGCTGCCAGTGTGTGATTGGTTATTTAATATAAAGTAACTGTATTTAGATACATCTAAAACAGGGCCTTATAGTTGAATACTGGGCAAACAAATGGAAAAGGCTGATAGATGACCTTGCAGTTAACAAGAGGTAATATCAGCTTATCCGGCAGTGCAAGTGGTATCTTCTGTGGCTGACGCGCGAGCAACACACGGAGTTCCATTGCGAAGACACTTGGTTCTCTATATGCTATTTTACTTCTGATGACATGCGTGTATAAAATCTATTGGGAATGTTGATATCAAACTTTTTATTGTACAGTATCACACTACTGGCTTTCTCTTTCTTCCCAAATCATAATATATAGGCACACTGTACTATGGGACTGGCCAGATTAGGAAATCAACTGTCTATATGTGTATATACATGGGTCAGGTTTTCAGGATATCCCAGATTCAGCACTGGTGGCTCAATCAGTCTCTGCTTCAGCACAGATGCCTCAATCAGAGGCTGAGTCGAAGATTGAGCCACCTGCGCTGAAGCTGGATATCCTGGAAACCTGACCTGTTGGGAGGGGGGGGGGGGGTTGAGGACTGGAGTTGAGCACCCCTGGGCTATATAACCAGTAAGCCACCTTCCACGCTCATACTATGTGTGAGAGATCACTAAAGATCTGTTCATGGGGATTTAAAACGGACATATTTATTACAAAGATATTAAGGTCAACCTATTTTCCCTATTATCCATAATAGTTTCTTCCCATGATACCAGTTAGTTAGGCTGTATCGTTGGCAGAGGCTCGGAAAAGTGACTAATAACACTGGGGCGACATATAACCTTTGTCTGTACCACATAATGTCTCACCCATAGGTAGCACTGTGGGACAGATCTGCACTACGGACGGTCCCATTACTCACCTCCTCTGCTTCTTCTCAAGGTCATGGTTGCGTCCCTGATGTCCCTCTAGGTGCAGCTTGGTATCTTGCAGTTCGGACGTGAGCCGCTGGCATTTCTTCTTCAGTTGCTGCAGTGCTCTCTGTGTCTCTTCATTATCTGCCTGCAGATCTGCCAGCTAAAGGTGGCCCGGGAGTACCAAGTGGTTAGAGGGCTGAAAACAGGACAGTGTATGTCTGTGTATGAGCCTGTCCTGTTGCTAGCTGTGTTGCTCTTGTTTGATGTACAAATGGTGGGAACGCCAAGACAGTATGTCTGTGTTTGAACGACGGTGTAATGGCTGGGCACAGACATCAGTGTCTGTGCACAGTACTTGCACTTCAGCCTGAATCTGCGTCTGTACTGTGTGTAAATACAGGGACCACATACAGTGATTAAATAGAGACTTGCAAATCCAACTTCCGCCACCCACAATAATGCCAAATTAAAAGCACCTTTGGTGTTTTTTTGGGGGGGGGCGGCAGCAGAAGTTGGTTCTGCAGCTCTGTATTTAGACACTGTACGTGGTTTAGTCTTTTATGTCCTGACGAAGGTGTGCATATATCACTGAAACGTTGACTTCAGTAAAATAATTTTATTCTAAAAACAGTATTCAGTCAGGATTGTGTTATCCTTCAAAGTTTCTACGAGGATGTGAGCAGTTTGCATCACTTTCATGACAAGGAAGCCATGGAGCATTCACTGTGAGTAAGGCCTGGTCCCCGCATGCTACTGCAGCGCCCGCTGTGGCGAACGCTGCAGGGACGAGAGCCCTCCCCTCAATGGCGGATGGGCCCGCTGCGAGGGGGGGCCGCAGAGCAGCAGCGAGAGTTGCTCCTGCTCTCAATAGAATTGAGAGCAGGACTCGCGACGGAGTGCTAGGCCACGCCCCCGGCGGGTCAGCCAATGAGGGCGAACCTGCCGGGTGACGTCACGGCCGCACCCCCGTCACTCCCCCGCTACGCCCCCCCCCGGTCTCTCTTCCTGCAGTTCACTGCAGACCGGGGAATCGGCTGCACGTGCCGCCATCCTCGCGGGCGCGCGTGCAGCGGACGCACTAGGGCCTTAGGCGTGCAATATTGACACCATCACCACTTTAATAGAGGGACCATCAACAATGTCTGTATCAGTGCACAAGCTTGCTCTTGCTGTGCTGTACATGTGTTGTGTGTTTCCACAAGATATGGCAGATGTTATAGCAGAAACAATGTAGTGGCACAAGACCAAATGGTAATTTTAAGCCTGTAACCACGCCAAGGTATACCCTTTATACAGGTCCCAACACTACCTGCAAACACTACCTTAACCTCTCTAATGGAGGGAGAAATGTCTTAGGCTGAGGCCCCAGTACCTGCGCTGCACGCGCGCCCGCGAGACTGGCGGCGCGTGCAGCCGATTCCCCGGTCTGCAGGGAGCTGCAGACCAAAAGACCGGGGGGGGGGGGCGTGGCAAGGGAGTGACGGGGCGCGGCCATGACGGCACCCGGCAGGTTCGCCCTCAATGGCTGAACCGCCGGGGGGCCTGGCTTAGCGCTCCGTAGCGAGTCCTGCTCTCAATTCTATTGAGAGCAGGAGCAACTCGCGCCACAGCGCTGTGGCCCCCCCTCGCAGCGGGCCCGGCGCCATTGAGGGGAGGGCTCTCGTCAGCGGGGTCCAGCCTAGGCTGGTCATTCATAGGTGCATAACAAGATCTGCTATTTAAAAGCAGGGTAGGAGCTGTAAAAAAGGCTGTAGCGTTTTGTGGTTACAGGCGAAAAAATATTTTGGTCAAAGGATTTGACTAAATAACCCTTAATTATGAGAAAACAGATAAGTATTTTACTATATAATTAGTCATATTGGAAGAAGCATTGAGGCTTTTTGTCTTTTGTGTATATATTGGGTCATAATCCCTGTAGTACTACTTTTGATACAAATATGTGTGGTGGGTTTGGGTTGTGAGCTTGCAGGGGTTGTGTGTGTGTGTGTGTGTTGGTAATTAAGTGTAGATATGTGGCAGTAAATAAGCCTCGAGCTACCACTGCCTGTACAGTACCTCCTGTAACTATAAACGCATTACAGGGTAGTGTAAATGTTGCATGTATAGACATTGCAATGCTTTGCCAGCCTTAAGGCAGTAACAGGGTTATGAAGAAGGTCGGGACTTGCCTTACGGTCCAGCTGCCTCTTGCCCTGCTGTTCCACCTCCAGTTTATCCTCAAACTCCTGCTGCATGCGCTTCTTGGTGAAATCGATCTCTCGTACAGAGCGTTCGTACTTCAGGCGCCATTCTCCACCTGCGGCGAGAGAAGGAACAGAAACCACGGGGAGGAGAGAGAGAGGGAGGCAGAAGAAGGCGGTGATGAGACGAGCTTCTAAATACCTCAAAGGCATTACTCAAGTGACGGAAGGAAGCATGTAACATAAATGTAAAAATAAAATACAAATCAAAAACAAAATGCACACAGAGCGCACCACGGATTAGTTATAAAATAATATTGAATACAATAAATATAGTCCAACAGACCACAGAACAGTGTCAATAAATAATATATACTATCTTAATAAATGACCATAAATAAACAAAGTAACAAAAACTAAAATAAAACACAGTTTTAGTTTTTGTTACTTTGGTTATTTATGGTCTTTTATTAAGAATGTATATATTATTTAGTGACAATGTTTTGTGGTCCATTGGACTATATTTATTGTATTCAATATTATTTTATAACTAATCCGTGGTGCGCTCTGTGTGCATTTTGTTTTTGTCTTTTGGGGAGTTCCCATGAATTAGGGGGCGATTTGAGGAGTGGCCCCTGACGTGTGGCTGCAAACGGATTACATCTACTACATTGATTGACAGCACGAGCGCAGAAACCTAATCCACTTGTTTTCTATAAAATTAAAATCATGCTCTAAAGTTGGAGGGTGGCAGTAATAGTGAGAATGCAAGAAACAACTGGTTTACTAAAAGGAGTGTGGATGAAGGAAGCAGCCTACCAGGAGAGGTGGCAGAGGTAAAGACATGATAGAGACAGGCATACTAGAGAGCGATAGGCATGCTAGAGACAGACACAGTTGAAACCCTTGAATATGGGAGAAAAATTGATAACGACTGTCCAAGGTTTTAAAGCAAATAGCAGAAAATATGAAGGTTGAATGGGGTTAAGTGGTCCTTATTTGCATCCAATTCCAGTTTCTCAGTACAGGTACCGGACTAAAACCAAATGGTTAATAAACTGACAATATCTGGAAATATTAGTATGAGGTCTTTGCATTCAGTTTAACAAATTCCAAGGTCTCAAATGCTTCTTACCCCATCATTCCCTAATACATGGCTTTCCAATTGTTATTAAAAACAATATTAACCTGAGTGATCACAATTTTTTTTTTCTCATCAGCACATTAATGAGACATCCACTTATCGTAGAAAGTATAGCGAAGAGGACGAACGCAATGAAAACAAAGGCTAAAAGGGCAATGCTGGTATTGGAACTGCTGCTAATGAAGACAAGAGGCAGCAAATCCATGTACATTCCCCTGCTTTATTCACATCTGTATACATGTGCAATGTCTTGTAGACCTTAAGGATTTCGTCCCATATTTACCCAGCAGTGTTATTCCAGAAGAGATCTAATGCTCTAAGACACCTTATGGGCCTATCCACTTCAATAATCACTAAAGTGTCTTCCAGCGCGGCAAGGTCTTATGGAATAGCACTGCTTAGTAAATATGCAGGAGTTGGGTGACTGTTAAAAACTCTGCAGGCAGAGGTCAATCAACAAAATCGTAACCAGGGTTGACGTGCAACTGTTACTAATTTCTTTCATTCTCACACTTCATCTTTCACTATGTGATAAGATAATCTCCCTCTATATTACAATTTAGCAGACACACAGAATGCGCTGTTTAGAAGATGGAGCATCTTTGCTCCATCTTTCAAAATGATTGTGTTCCTTGCTTATTACACGAAGGTGTAGGTGCAAATTACACAGGGCAGCGAATAGTGGATCCTTCCCTTCAAAGCTCTCCACTCATCTGCTCCTTCCTACACATCAGCTTTGATCTCTCACTATCGCCCTGCTCATGTCCTACACTCTACCAATAACGGTCTCCATTACGCCCCTTTCACCTCTACTGCTCGCTCTCACCTTAAATCTTTTTCCTTCACTGCCCCTTATCCGTGCAACTCCCTCACACTCACTATACGTTAAGCACCTTCCCTCCCCACCTTTAAGACAAACCTTCACTCACCTCTTAAATTAGGTGCTTCAATAGCCTGGACTCATGGCTACTGTCTCACACCCAAACTCGCTCCTACCAACCATTGTGGCCAAGCACTGCCATCTATTGCACTTATTCCCTCACCTGCTGTCTCTGTAAGTCTCCTAACATACCACTTAAGACTGTAAGCTCTCCGGGGCAGGGATTTCCTTTCCTATTGTCTATCTTGTTTGTTAAACTCGTTGTATACTAATTCCCTGTACAGTATGGTCCTCTTGTAAAAGGGCCAAGTACAGCTATGGGCGCTATATAAATCAAGATATACAGTACATACACAGTGTTGGTGCAGAAGTGATCACAACAATGAGGCTGACAAACATACCAGAGTCATCATCATCCATCTCTCCGTTCAGCTCCGTTGCTCGGATCAGCCTGGCTTCCATCACCTCCACTTCCATGCATTCCATCTGCTTCTTCAGAGCATCGTACTTGGCCTGGGAATGAAGAACTCGTTGTCAGAATGCACAAGGAGGAGAACAAGACTCTGCCATAATCACATACTGTACACTGAAGCCCTCCAGCTAAACCATATTTAATTTGATTTATAGCACTGCTCAAGGGCTTTCATATGCTGCTAATGTAATATGCAACTAAAGAACACTTGAAAAATAAGAAAAATGCAGTCAGTGAATACAATGCAACATAGATTGAAAACACACACACCGTAATCTGCCACAGTGATATGAAAATTGAGATCAGTGAAACAGGCTAAAAAAAGGTAAATCCTTCAGTGCAATGACTTACTTTTTCCTTCTAACAAGCTGCATTGGGTTTCACATTGCTGTATTAACAGCCTCTAAGAACATTGGTAAGGCTGGGTTACCCCAATGTAACCTCAATCTAAACGAGCCATTGATGATGGGGTTAGCGGTATGTGTAAGGTTCAAGTATAATGCAGACAAGAGGCTCAACATACTGTAGAATTAAAACAAACTAATGGCAGTGGCATGTATAATAGACTGCAGGAGACTAACGGCTTGAGAAGGGTCCCCTGTGTAAGGGCCAAAATGTTGGCTGTATTTGAACTTCAAGATACTGTCCTGCTTGACACTTACATTCGTGTGTTGGTCTTATTCCGACTTATGGTTTGGGTGGTGTGTGTGTGTGTGTGTGTGTGTGTGAATGTATATAATATATATATATATATATATATATATATATATATATATATATATATATATATATATATATATATATATATATATATGCAAATATAGCTGTATGCTCATCTGCATGTCTTAGGCAGGCCTGCAACCCCGCCTTTCCCCATTATCACCCAGCATACAGCACTTCCACTGCAGCAAGGGATTCTGGGAAATGACATGCAAATGAGCACACAGTGTCACCTTTTGCTTCAAAACCTTTAACATGGTTCCCTATAGGCTTAAGCTTGCTGCATGGTCACAGCTTTGAGCACAGCCAGGGTGTGGAAGTGCTGTATGCTGGGTGATAATGGGGAAAGGCAGGGTTGCAGACCTGCCTAAGACATGCAGATGAGCATACAGCTATATTTGCATATTTGCTTTCCTGTGGAGGGTTTTTGTCACTTTTTTTACTCACCATAACTTAACTCAGTATTATGGTTTAGCCTATCCCATAGCCTCTCTTGCATTCCCAGTAAAATCAACCCCACACTGATGAGACCCATCAAGGTCGAAACAGCTGTCTGTGGGTGGTTTTCTGGGTATGCACCTTAACCCTGGCTGTGCTCAAAGCTGTGACCATGCAGCAAGCTTAAGCCTATAGGGAACCATGTTAAAAATGGTTATTGAGGCAAAAGGTGACACTGTGTGCTCATTTGCATGTCATTTCCCAGAATCCCTTGCTGCAGTGGAAGTGCTGTATGCTGGGTGATAATGGGGAAAGGCGGGGTTGCAGACCTGCCTAGGACATGCAGATGAGCATACAGCTATATTTGCATATTTGCTTTCCTGTGGAGGGTTTTTGTCACTTTTTTTACTCACCATAACTTAACTATATATATATATATATATAATTTATTTTTTCCCCGAACTTTCTATAATGCGCTACTCACCAAGGAAACTTAGAGGCTCAGTACTAGAGCGCATGTAGGAACTAAAGGAGGACACCCATCCCAGACCTACAACCGGGACCTACCGAAAACGTATAGGGAATGATGACGAAGACCAACAGAGGGCAGAAAACACGAACGGGAGCAGGAAAGACGGCTGCCTGGGTCTTTGCCATGCTTTGTTTAAAAAGGAAGGTTCTTCATTCCTTTCTGAATTGATACAAAGCTTCCTGATTTCTTAAAGCTGCAGAGAGTTTATTCCACAGTCTTGGGGCCATCCTTAAAAAAGCTCTCCATCCAGCTGTATTGAACTTAAACCGAGGCTCAATCAGTTATGGGGCATGGCAGATCTAAGGGCCGATTGGGGGTGTTACAGATCAGACAGTTCTGAAGGTACTGCTGCGGCCAAGTTTATTCGAGCATTTGCCCGTTCTTGGCCGCAGCAGTAGCCTGGCGCGCGCCCGAGTGTGACGGGCGCGCCGAAGCAGCGGAAGCAGATGAGCATACAGCTATATTTGCATATTTGCTTTCCTGTGGAGGGTTTTTGTCACTTTTTTTACTCACCATAACTTAACTATATATATATATATATATATATAATTTATTTTTTCCCCGAACTTTCTATAATGCGCTACTCACCAAGGAAACTTAGAGGCTCAGTACTAGAGCGCATGTAGGAACTAAAGGAGGACACCCATCCCAGACCTACAACCGGGACCTACCGAAAACGTATAGGGAATGATGACGAAGACCAACAGAGGGCAGAAAACACGAACGGGAGCAGGAAAGACGGCTGCCTGGGTCTTTGCCATGCTTTGTTTAAAAAGGAAGGTTCTTCATTCCTTTCTGAATTGATACAAAGCTTCCTGATTTCTTAAAGCTGCAGAGAGTTTATTCCACAGTCTTGGGGCCATCCTTAAAAAAGCTCTCCATCCAGCTGTATTGAACTTAAACCGAGGCTCATTCAGTTATGGGGCATGGCAGATCTAAGGGCCGATTGGGGGTGTTACAGATCAGACAGTTCTGAAGGTACTGCTGCGGCCAAGTTTATTCGAGCATTTGCCCGTTCTTGGCCGCAGCAGTAGCCTGGCGCGCGCCCGAGTGTGACGGGCGCGCCGAAGCAGCGGAAGAGCGCCCTCCGATCGGGGCGCTCTCCCTACCGCTGCCGGGTCCGCCGGGTCCCCCGGAACCCCCTGCCGCTGTAACGCGATCGCGGGACACCAGGGCTCCCTCGGGGAGCCCTGGACGCGCGTGCAGGGGGCGCACGCTCCCGAAGACGCGTGACCGCGCGCACGCCGAGGGGCGGCCTCTAGCAAGCCGGGAAATCTCCCGGCTTGTGGAACCGGCCACACTTTAATAAAGTGTGTCGGTAGTGTAAGGCGGGGCGACACCATGGATAGCCTTAAAGGCAGGGTCAAGATTTTAAAATTAACACTTTGCTCTACCAGGAGCCAGTAGAGATCTTCTAATACTGGCGAGATGTGATCTCTACTTGCCTTGCCTGCTATAAGATGCCTGTGACCTTTTGTACCAACTGATATATTTTTGGCGACCCATCGGCAGAGAATCTGCGAAATCTAGTCGGGAGAGGATCAAGACCTGTGTGGAACTATCTGTAGGTAGGTTTTCGAGAGAAACGCCTTCTTCCCAACTACGGTCCCTAAGAAAGACCTGGGGTCCGATTTAAGTCTGGTCAGCAAAGAGTGTGATTAACTGTGTCGAACGTCGCGCTCAGGTCAAGAATAAGAGCTGCAGCTCCCCCCTTGTCTATGGTGTTAAGCAGGAAGTGACGCCCATCGGAAGTCAGGATTCTCAAGTCTCAGTGCTGGATCCAGATTAAATCAGGTTATGTTCTAAGGCTAGTGTTTCAATAATTTTAGCTACAAATTGAATATGAGAAACGAGTTGGTAGTTATGTGTTTTCAGTGGATTGAGGCAGGGTTTCTTTAATAGAGGTGAGATAAATGCTTCCTTTGCTTTTCAATTTTGAGAATGTTAGGGGCCAGTTCTATCACCGCTTCCTTTATTAGCCAGACTGGACACGGGTCCTCTGGACAGCTAGATGGTTTGATCCCTCTGATCGTGAGAAGGAGCTCGTCCATAGTGATAGATTGGAAGCTACTCCACCGAGTTTTAGTTGCTTTGACTGGGAAAATAGCAGGTTTGTGAGTTGACAGTTGTTCGACTGAAATAGGATTCTGAATTTTAGGGACTTTAGAGGATAAAGCCTGTTGAAATGTATGTGGTGGAATTTCTACAGGTCTTGAGGTTTTGTTTACACAAGCCGGGTCAAGCAAAGTGTCGACGACTTTGAATAGTTCCCGTGAATTGCAACAAATTTTTAATCCGTGAGGTCAAATAATGATTTTTGGCTTCTATAACGTCTTTGAAATAATTTTTCACCACAAGTCTAAGGACCGCATTTATCTTTAGCCCATCGCTTTTCTGCCGAACGCAGGGCAGATCTCTGGGTTGTTAACCCTTGAGAAAACCACGGGTTGCCTTTGCGTGGTTTGTGGGATAACATTTTTTTTCAGAGCAATAATATTAAGAGCAGCACTATCTGCGATACTGAATGGCAACGCGAGAGAGGAAGTATTGGGGACAGAGGGAGGAATTTAAGATTTTCTAAACTATTTAGCATATCCTTTTTCACTCTGTCTAACAATTTTATGGGTGAAGGAGGTTTTGGAGGTATTATCTGGCCAGTGCAGAACAAATTCAATGAGGGCATGATCTGACCAATCCATGGCCATTCCAGGCATTAGACATCCTTCAGAATAGAAGATATACCGGAGGTAAATACTTGGTTCACAGTCTTTTGGACCCAAGAGTAGCAAATCAAAATGTCTATACTTTAGTGCTTCTAGAAAGGTTTTGCCCAGAGTGTCTATTTTCTTTAACCAGAGATTGAAATCTCCTGCAATAAGGATGTTGTAATTGTCGAACGATATCAACGTTAACCAATCCAGGAATTCTTTAATAAATGCCTTATTATTCCCTGGAGGGTGGTACATCACTAATATGATGGCTCAAGTTTTAGCGTTGATAATCCATTTTGCGCAGACGAGTTCATAGTTAGTGGCTTTAAAGGTAGAGCCTTTGGTACAAAAATGGCAATTTAGGTGAGATTTGTTGATGAGAGCAACTCCTCCTCCTATTTTGGCACTAGCCCTGGGGGTTTGGATGACGAAGTATTCTTGAGGAATGGCCTCATTGAGGGTACAAAATTTGCTTTCCTTTAGCCAAATTTCTGTTAAAAAAATCAGAAATCTGCCTTATGCTCAGATAGGAATTAACACATTTCCATTGTATGTTTGAGTACAGAACAGGCATTCAGTAAAGTACAGGAGATTTCACCAGAGGTGCTCAACACGATAGGGGGACACAGAGCAGGAATAGTACCAAGAGGAGATGGTGGCCTAGAGCCTACCCTGGTTGTGTTCGATATTGAGGTTGGGTTAACCTTCCTATCCAATACATTATTTATATTATGGTCAACTGGTAGACTGACAGGTAAGATCTCTGCTCTTTCTTTCAATGCACAGAAAGTGGGTATTGGAGCGAGGAGAGAAGGACCAGATTCTGCTTCAGACCCATTCACACTCTGGAGAGGTACAGGGTTGCTTTGACAAAGTAAATTCCTCTTGTGTGTTGGATGAAACTTTCATTCCTTCTACCTTAGGCCTGGGTCCCGCTGCTTCCGATGGCGCGCGCGGCCGCGTCACTCACCGGACAGGAGTTTCTCCCGAGCCGGCCCCAGTCCCTCCTCCCTGCAGGGCTCGCTACACGCTGTGACGCGTCAGCCGCCAGGGGATGCAAGAGAATTGTAATCCCGAGCGGCGACGCGTCACGTGGTGTGGCTGTGAGCCAATGAGGAGAGGAGGAAGGGAGGCTTCGGGGAGAGGGGAGGAGAGCAGCAATTTGTCTTCTGACTGCAGCACAGCGTGATTGAGTTAGTGGAGATGCCGGGGGGCGCGGATGTGAGGGCTGTGTGTACATTATGAGGATATCACGGCTTTTAAAACGGTTATGTTAGATTTTGCTACAATTTGTGAAGGAATTTGTAAAGGACACCACACAATTCCCCCCCCCCCCACCTCTTTCCACTCCTCACCCTCCCCTTGCACATCATGCTATGTGCGGAGAGGGGTAGGCAGCTGGTAACACACAGACTCTCTCCTCAGGGAGGCTTCGGGAGCAGGGAGGCTTTGGGGAGCAGGGAGGCGGGGGAGGGAACCCCCTGACACACAGTGTGATGGCCCCGCCCCCCGACATCATTGCCGCGCCCCCCGACCCGTTTTGGCCACGCCCCCCCCACTCCAACTCCCGCTCCCTCCAGACCGCAGGTAGTGGTCAATTGCCTATCAGCGCGCCGCCTGTCTGCAATGCGGGCGCGCTGACTGACGGAGCGGGGCCTTAGCCTTAGGCCGGACGTCAATAATATTGGGCTTGTGCCTTGAATTTGAAGGAGGAACCTTCACTAGACCTTCAATGCTTGAGAGTCAGTTAATGTATTGAGTGCACTATTGACTACCAAGTTCTTAATTATGGAGTCTCCACAAAGAGCAGTATTGGTTGAGTGTATTGGGACAGTCCTATCTGAGGACAGATGTTTAAGAGGTGGTTGGGCTGTAATTGCGCGTGCCAGGGTACTCAATTTCTGTGGAAAAAGTGGAGGCAGAGTAATTTGCTCAGAGAAGTATGTACTAGAAACGTGTGTCTTGGCATCTACTAGGGGAAGACTGTACTCAGTGTGAGTACAGCCTATGATATGAGTTTTATTTAAATTGAGCTTTGCATTTGCTTCAATCATTACAGAGGCAGCACATTACAGACGGACCAGGTGATTAAATTAGGGATTTGTGGGGTGACTACCAGGTAATGAGGAATCATGTAAAATCATCTGAGTGGTTACAGGTGTCATAACGAGATTGGGGTATGAAACCTCTTATAAACACATATCGTTTGCAGGGGACAATTCCCTTCTAGCGTGAGAGATTAGGACTTCATGTGGCAGTGGACCGACCCTTGGCGAACAGGTTGGATTTGTAGTGAGGGCTTGAGAGAGAATAAACCTGTATTTTTCAAGCACTGCTAAAAATTTGGGTGAGGTCTCCATACTGAGGACTGGAGGTTAAACGTTCTCGTGAAGTGAGAAGCGTGGTCTAGTCAGGAAGAGCACTTAGCGCGGCCGTGCAAGCCACGTGTTGTATTGTGAGCAGGGAAGAGACCACAATGAACCACTCAAATAATAATAATAAGTCTGAGATGAGAGAGAGGGCGGATCACAAACAATTATGTAAAGTATCTCTCCTTGTGTTGTATAGGGTACTCAACTAAATGGGGCTCTCCCTCAATTGTGTATTACTAACTATTCTTTTCTGACAACAATTCCCAATTTGGAGTCAACCTCACACACACAATTTAACCTGCCTCACTCACTTCATTGACAATTATTTTCTAAAATTGCAATAAACTCGAAGATAATCCCTAAATTTCCCCTCCTTTCTATCTTTTTAGACTTTTCACAGCATATAAATGTTACATACTGTAGGTAGTTTGTGTTTCTATAGCAACACACACCCACACATAATATATATACTATATAATATATATATATACACACACACAGACAGATAGATACACAGATAGATAGATAGATAGATATTTTAAGGAGCCGATTGTAGCTTTGACATGCTGCCAGTTATAACATATTCACAAACTGAAAGAGAGTTGATGGAGGTGAATTTGTAAGGATTTTGTTGCCCGTCATTCAATACTTCAGGGACCACCAGCAGTCCACAGTTTGAGAGCCTTTACTCCATACAAGTTATTTTTGGACATGCAAAACGCCCTCACAATTCCCATCTCTGAACTCTACCAGCCCTTACATCTTCTTGTCTAAAGGATCATGCCCCGATAAGCTTCTCTTAAAAGTGCAAGAGGGCTGCAACAAAGCAGGCAAAAAGCAGTCAGCAAGTTAGTCTTTTGGCAGCTGTTAGATCAGCTGCTCAGAGATGAGATGGGGCTGACATGCCTGGGAGCGCAAGCATCCGCTGCACAACCTGCCTTTGATGCAAGGGAGGAAGACGGGAAGATGTTTTACCTGCAGATCCTTCATGTCTTTCTCTACCCGTAGTCTATCGGCGGTCTCAGTTTCCAGAAGCTGGGAGGCAGATTCTCCCGTGTTCCTCTCGTCTGTGAGCTCCGAATTCAGCTCTGTGATCTAGTGGTACAGAAAAAGGCAGCGTGGTCAGGACAGAGCAAATTTAAAGGTGCATTTACAAAACTGCTCTGGGATTCTCTCTTGGGAGCTGTCCCCACTTTTTAAACAGGTTAGTCATTTCTTTTTTTCACATTAAGTGTCTGCACTTTAAACAGTTTCTATTCGAGACATGTTTATAGCTACTGCCGAGCCTGTCCTGACAAATCCTGCTTCTCTGTCCTCTTCTCACACTTCAGGTTGTTCTGTACGCAGAGAAACTAAACATATGGCATTTAAGTGTATGCGAATTTCGCATAGTGGTGGTCGGGAGGCACACAACCAACATGACGAAAAAGTGTCCTTAGGACACCCAGGTGCAAGGTCAAAGAACGTGGCACATGGCAGAAAACAAAGGGTGTAACCGACTAGTGCATAGAAAAATGTGACGATAATTCAACAAAATACAACGTTCAATGTTGAACGTTACAATCACCAGGGGACCTCTCTCAGGAGTTGCAGAGCAATGTCCCAACGGGGAACGCACCACTGCTCCCCAGGTTAACACATTCAACTTCGTATTTGCCTGTGCTGCTCATTTACAGCGTTTGCCTTAGGCTGGTTGTCTGCAGTTTAGGTGATTACAAGGGAGAGGAGAAAACTATCATGCTGGTTGCCAACTGAAGTCACAAAAATTGTAAACATTTTTTATATAATCACTTTAGTGTGTTTACTAAAATGACCAAATATTCAACTACTGAAGTAAAAATACACAGAGAAAGAGAAAAATGGAGACGGAAAAGGAGGGGGGGGGGAGGAAAAGAGTTAAATAAAGGAAGAAGGAAAAGGTGGGAAAATAAAAAGTTAAACAAGAGAAAAGAAAAATTGAGTGGGTGAGATAAAGGTCAAGTGGGAATACAAGTGACAAGTAACCACAGTGAAATAGAAGATGTTCAAGTGTGAGGAAAGTGACCCAAAGTCCAGGCATGACACTGGAGATCGGCATTGCAATGTTACCCTGCTCTCCAACCGGTCGTTGTTCAGTCTGATTTCATTCCTCTCCTTCTCCACCTTGTCCACTCTGCTTTTCAGCTGTTGAATTTCCTCCTGCAGCAGGATGGAAATTGTTGCATATCAATGTCCCAACGTCTGCCGACTTCGCACCCAACTCATTAAAGTGAATACATGGATAAGTAGTGAGACCTGGTCACTTGTTTACTCTAACAGCCACAGCCCTGTCGAAGTACAAACCATTGAAGACATCCATCAATATATATGTCCCACAAGTTGAGATGATGAAGTTCCACCTGTATATAGCTAAAGTACTGGATAAAACAAGTATAAATAAGTGAATAATCTTAAGAGTGTGATTTCATGACAGTCAGGGACGTTGACATATAAATCACTAAATATTACTAGATAAGGGACTGAGCGGGGAGGTACAATGACGTGTGATTTCTGATGAAATGGGGTACTGTAATATATACCGGCACCGGGTATCTTCACCCGCATGCGTCCTACGCTTCTCTCACCCTTAGGCATGTTCTATAGTGCCGGGCGCGCGAGCGGAATTTTAGTTGGCTGACATGAGTCAGCCCTTCTACACAAGGGCCGCTCGCGCGCACGGCAGGGAGGGGAGCCGAGGAGCCGACAGACCGCGGCGAAGATGAAGAGAATCATCTTTTCGCGCCGCTGCCTGCGCTCAAATGTATGTATGTGTGTGTATGTATGCGTGTGTGTGTGTGTGTGTGTGTGTGTGTGTGTGTGTGTGTGTGTGTGTGTGTGTGTGTCAAGGATTGCAAAACAAAAAAAAAAATATATGAAACTTTTTCTTTTCTTTAAAAAATCTTATTTAGGACTTACTTTCACTCACACAACCCATGCACACACATATACTCACACATATATACTCACACATATATACTCACACACACATACATACACACACACACACACACACACATATACATAACCTGCAGCTCCCGGCTCTATAGACAGGAAAAGCATGCGGCACGTGCACCCGCGTTCGCATAGGAACGCGTGGCCGCATGCTGTATATAACAGCCCTTATACTGATTATTGGATCTCATATTTCAATAGAAGTGTCTACTTATCAATAAAAGTGCACATTAGTTTGCAGTCCTGCTGTGAAGCCCAGTAGACAATCACTGACTCCTACAGACTTGTCTGACACAGGAACGTTGTTTGGAATAAACACAGCTGTCTTATGTCTGTGCTAATGCTCCTTTAAGATACGTGCGCTTCCAAAGAGGCCCCTGCGCTGTTACAAAAAGCTTTACTAAAAACGGACACGTCCTTTCCTGGAGGGACCTGGAACATGCAGAAAACAATACACTTGGATGTTAAACTGCTGAATGGAAATGCATTACATGATATGACCGCTGAAATAGAGCCCTTATCTGACAGTGGCTCAGTTCCTGCAGTGCCGTTTTGCCTTTGGGCCCTGCGGTGGCATTTCTAATGCTCAGAAATTGTCTCCCTTCTTTCACGCGTGCACCTCCTGGTGATCATAAACATATTCTCTGTCACTCCTCCTCACTCAGGCAATCCCCCCCAGAGATCAATAAATCTAATGTGAACATCCGTACAAGCTGCAGATCCCAGCTGAGGGGAGGAGAGACACCAGGTCTCTCGGCTCATATTAACTCAAGATTTCAAACTTAACACAGTTTTGCATGGATATAATGCATTCACTGGTGGTCAATGTCACTAGCGCAGACACTTGAAGGACAGAATCAAGCCAACTGTCCACTCACAGCTCGACTACAAGCATCAATCACAGTTCAAGGAACAGAGTGAGTAATCATAAAAAAAGCTGCCTTGGGTCAGTTTGTACAGTCAGTGTCCTGATGTTCTCTGGACAGCGGACGTGGTGTCATTGTATATGACTATCTAAGACATCATAAACTTCTTCTCTATATACACTGTACATGTACTGGTTACAGTATCTAATGAAAATTGGGTGAGGTACGGAAAAGCACTGTAACATATACCATTTCACACGTGTAATACCTCAAAGTAAAGGGATCCAGACCCAGCAGTCATTTTGGAGGTGGGTAGTATAGTCATTTCACATGGCGAGTTAACAAAAAGAGTATTGGGCTCCCGTACAAGTGATCTAAACACCTGTGTTTATATAAAGAAATTGCTTTGTGCGAGCTGGTGTAAACTTGTCAGGGCGTACCAAGCTAATCTAATGCTCTTCATGTGCACCATTATCTAAACTTTATTTTTATTCCAAGCTTCCCTTCACACATTGAACCTTCATCATGGCTCTCTCGTGAATGTTCCATTTGTAAACTCTGAAATTAGAATGTTCGAATAAACCTATACGTACCCAAAGTCGATGTGGTATTCCTAGAGTTTATCAATATGTGAACACAGGGAGCCACATAGACTATTGCTCACTTGCAGCACCAAGCATACTGGCTGTCCATCAGCGCAAAGTTCATTGACTACAGCTCTTCTTCCCCCATGATGTAGTGTCAAAACCAACAATCTTGCACTGAAAAGCAGTGGTTATACAACTTGTGTCTCCTTCCATGAGGTTAACGATACAAAAGCATGGCACTCAACTGGCCTTGATTGAAAAATACAACATTTATTGCGATAAAAGATCAACGTTTCAATCCAAGATAAAAATCCTAGTGTCGACCAAAATGTCGATCCCTTTTCTCAATAAATGCTGTATTTTTTTCAATCAAGACCGGTGGAGTGTCATACTTTTTTTGTAATCTTTAATTGGATTTACAAACCCGCCCAGTGTGTGGTTTCGTTTGGATGTGCAGGTTACTAGCAAGTGGAAGTTTCTTCATTACCACGAGTGCGCCGTCCCATGGATCTTCCCAGATCCCACCTCCCATGAGGTGGCAAAAGGTTTAGCCAAGCAGAATATCAGTAGGTAGCTAACGTATTTGAATTTTGTTTAACTACTTTAAGAAGTTGTCTGAATATCTTAATCAAAACATTAAAGATAACAATGGCTATGATCACCTACAGCTCAACCCTCAAAACCTTCTGCTAACAGAACAGAGACACAGTGTACATTTTTTTTCTTGGTGCCCCATAGATATTACAGCTGACGACTAACTGCATCTGAACTTCCCCAAATGCAGCTATGGGTAAGAACCCTCTTGTTGTCACCTTGGAGCTATAGGACATGAGCACAGGCAACATCTACTGTAACTGACAACTTGAAACTTTCACATTTGTTTAACTACATTAAATTCATCGACCTGGCCAGGATCAATGTGCTGGGTCTATTTTCTATATAGGGAAGGAGTTTTTTGGGGGGGGCAAAACCAGGGATGGCTGATCAGTGCCCTTCTAATATTTAGACATTGGCAACATCCTCTACATCCAGTCCTCAAGGACCCCTAACAGTGCAGGGTTTAAGTATACTCCTGCTTGAGCACAGGTGCTTCAGTTCAAATGATTGGGCCACCTGTGCTAATGAGAGAATAATCTTAAAACCTACACTGTTAGTGGTCTTTGAGCACCGGATTTGGGCACCTCTGCTCTACATCACATCCCGACTTGCAGAACACACCGGCCCGGCTGACTTTTCTGTCCTGGCCACATTCTTCCTCTCGCATTGTATTATCCACAAGAAGATATTTTATACTGTGCCAGGTAGTAAATGTCTCCCACAGGAGGACAAGATAAGAGACTCTTGGGGTTTATTGGTGTAGCCCCATGTAACCGGCCACCAATAGCCTTATGTTCAGCAGTGTAATTGGCTTCTTCAAACAAATCTAGCCAAGCTAAAAGCAAAGGTTTTGCTGCTTTTCTTTCTTTGAGAACTCTGCCAAATTGCACTTGTTAGGGGCCTCTGAATATGGGAGTGTTTGGCAATCAAGTCTTTCCTTTGTGTGTGCAAACTAATGTGCAACACATTGATATCACACAAAAGGAAATCAAACACCACCATGTTCACAACGTAACTTTCAAAAATACATTTTAAAAAGAGCTTTTCCTCCGAGGGTTTTCTAATTGTATTATTAGGTGGGAAGCAGGGAGTCTCTGGAGCTGAACCCCATTTATTTCAGCTCTGGGTCCCCCTGCTTCCTGAGATACTTCCCTTCCGTAGCTCCTGCCGGTAGCAGAACCGGATGGGCACGCAATATGGCGGCACAAATCTCCCCTCGGCACAGGAAGTCAGCAACGTCATCTGTTGCCGTTTACCATTGACCCGTATTACGCGGGAACGTGAAGCATGAAGGCGACACCAGCATGAGCTTCTCCAGGAAGTATCTCAGGAAGGGGAGCAGAAATTAATGAGGCTCAGTTATGGAGACCCCTGTTTCTCGACTAGGACACAAAATGTTTTTTTTTTTTTTGTTTGTTTGTTTTTTAAAGGAAATGTTCCAGATTCACTAAAGTATGGGACTCATGACTTAGATTTTTTTTTAAACGACCCCTCCATGACTAGAGATACATCTCTTCTCTGATTGTGCCTTGTCCTATCCCTACCAGGTGCTTCTGGGGCACGAGGACCCCTGGGCAAATCTGTGAGGTGGTAAATAAGGTCATACCATTAGAGGTATGCCCTCCCAGTGGTGATAACCTCCCCCCGAACCCTTCCTTTCCATTGTAGGCTGCTTTAATACAATGTTTGCACTTCCCTTATTGTTATATGCCTTCTCTCTCTTTTTTTTCCTGTATCCTAATTTGAAATTGCTCTATAAATAGTGTTAAAAATAAATAAAGAATACAAGCTGTCAGATTTTGGTTAAAAAAAAAAAACAGCAATCACCCAGAACCTGTTAAAAATGTCACTGCTTCTTCTTCCTGGACCAAATTATCATTCCCTCACTCCGTTCTCCCCTCATATAGTGAAGAGTTTTTGTTCACAGCAAGTGGTACCAGAATGAGACTAATTAGAACCATTAATGAACTAACTGAGCTGCTGACCTTAAAGTGAGCAGGAGCTCCCAAATCAGAGACATCCCACAGAGCTGCAGACAACCTCATGGTCTGAGCAGCCCGTACAGAGTCAAAGACTGAGCCAACTGTGCTGAAGCAGGGCTATCCTCAAAACCTGGCCTGTTGGTGGCCCTTGAAGACTGGAGTTCCCCAACCCTGCACTAGTAGGAAGAGGCGGTTGTAACCCCTTGAAATTCGACAGGCTTATTTGATTGGCATAAAGGAGAGGGGTAGGAAGGAAAGATTCTTACTCTGTCAGTGGTGAGAGTTTTACAACTGCTATGAGCTGGCAAGAGATGGGATGCGTAAAGTATGTAAACCCTTTAGTACTAGAAATGCTAGTAAGATGGCACACAGCTCTGCAATGCAATACATGCCTGTCCAGTACTGAAGGCATACAAGGGTGCGGAGTATTCACCGAGAGTGCCGGCTTCCTCTTTATCTGGAGACCGATCGGGAAGTGTACCATGTACATGACAGTGATGTAGATACCTGTGGATTGTGTGCAATAGGTATACCTCCTTCAGATACCTGCACATAATAGAATCCAATGGGTATGTTGTGGGAAGATATACTGCAGAACGCAATGAAATATATCCACAAAACAGACTAGTCTCAGAACACAGCACCTCTTAATAACCATGTAAGCACTAGTACCTATAAACCTAGCACATGTAAGCACTAATACAGTACGTATAAACTTAGCACATGTAAGCACTAGTACCTATAAACCTAGCACATGTAAGCACTAATACAGTACGTATAAACTTAGCACATGTAAGCACTAGTACCTATAAACCTAGCACATGTAAGCACTAATACAGTACGTATAAACTTAGCACATGTAAGCACTGGTACCTATAAACCTGGCACATGTAAGCACTAGTACTTATAAACCTGACACATGTAAGCACTAATACGTATAAACTTAGCACATGTAAGCACTAATACGTATAAACTTAGCACATGTAAGCACTAGTACCTATAAACCTGACACATGTAAGCACTAATACGTATAAACTTAACACATGTAAGCACTAGTACCTATAAACGTGGCACATGTAAGTACTAGTACCCATAAACTTCGCACATGTATGCACTGGTACCTATAAACTTAGCACATGTAAGCACTAGTGGCTATAAACGTGGCACATGTAAGCACTAATACGTATAAACTTAGCACGTGTAAGCACTAGTACCTATAAACGTGGCACATGTAAGTACTAGTACCCATAAACTTCGCACATGTATGCACTGGTACCTATAAACTTAGCACATGTAAGCACTAGTGGCTATAAACGTGGCACATGTAAGCACTAATACGTATAAACTTAGCACATGTAAGCACTAGTATCTATAAACCTAGCACATGTAAGCACTAATACAGTACGTATAAACTTAGCACATGGAAGCACTGGTACCTATAAACCTGGCACATGTAAGCACTAGTACTTATAAACCTGACACATGTAAGCACTAATACGTATAAACGTAGCACATGTAAGCACTAATACGTATAAACTTAGCACATGTAAGCACTAGTACCTATAAACCTGACACATGTAAGCACTAATACGTATAAACTTAGCACATGTAAGCAATAGTACCTATAAACTTGGCACATAAGCAATAGTACCTATAAACTTAGCACATGTAAGCACTATTACCTTTAAACGTGGCACATGTAAGTACTAGTACCCATAAACTTCGCACATGTATGCACTGGTACCTATAAACTTAGCACATGTAAGCACTAGTGGCTATAAACGTGGCACATGTAAGCACTAATACGTATAAACTTAGCACATGTAAGCACTAGTACCTATAAACCTAGCACATGTAAGCACTAATACGTATAAACTTAGCACATGTAAGCACTAGTACCTATAAACCTGGCACATGTAAGCACTAATACGTATAAACTTAGCACATGTAAGCACTAGTACCTATCAACCTAGCACATGTAAGCACTAATACGTATAAACTTAGCACATGTAAGCACTAATACGTATAAACTTAGCACATGTAAGTACTAGTACCTATAAACTTAGCACATAAGCAATAGTACCTAGAAACTTAGCACATGTAAGCACTAGTACCTATAAATGTGGCACATGTAAGTACTAGTACCTATAAACTTCGCACATGTATGCACTGGTACCTATAAACTTAGCACATGTAAGCACTAGTGGCTATAAATGTGGCACATGTAAGCACTAGTACCTATAAACATGGCACATGTAAGCACTAGTACCTATAAACATGGCACATGTAAACACTAGTACCTATAAACTTAGCACATGTAAGCACTAGTACCTGTAAACGTGGCACATGTAAGCACTAACACCTATAAACTTTGCACATGTAAGCACTAGCACCTATAAACTTTGCACATGTAAGGACTAGTACCTATAAACTTAGCACATGTAAGCACTAGTAATGATAAACTTAGCACATGTAAGCACTAGTACCTATAAACCTAGCACATGTAAGCACTAATACGTATAAACTAAGCACATGTAAGCACTAGTACGTATAAACTTAGCCCATGTAAGCACTAGTACGTATAAACTTAGCACATGGAAGCACTGGTACCTATAAACCTGGCACATGTAAGCACTAGTACTTATAAACCTGACACATGTAAGCACTAATACGTATAAACTTAGCACATGTAAGCACTAATACGTATAAACTTAGCACATGTAAGCACTAGTACCTATAAACCTGACACATGTAAGCACTAATACGTATAAACTTAGCACATGTAAGCAATAGTACCTATAAACTTGGCACATAAGCAATAGTACCTATAAACTTAGCACATGTAAGCACTAGTACCTATAAACGTGGCACATGTAAGTACTAGTACCCATAAACTTCGCACATGTAAGCACTAGTGGCTATAAACGTGGCACATGTAAGCACTAATACGTATAAACTTAGCACATGTAAGCACTAGTACCTATAAACCTAGCACATGTAAGCACTAATACGTATAAACTTAGCACATGTAAGCACTAGTACCTATAAACCTGGCACATGTAAGCACTAATACGTATAAACTTAGCACATGTAAGCACTAGTACCTATCAACCTAGCACATGTAAGCACTAATACGTATAAACTTAGCACATGTAAGCACTAATACGTATAAACTTAGCACATAAGCAATAGTACCTAGAAACTTAGCACATGTAAGCACTAGTACCTATAAATGTGGCACATGTAAGTACTAGTACCTATAAACTTCGCACATGTAAGCACTAGTACCTATAAACATGGCACATGTAAGCACTAGTACCTATTAACATGGCACATGTAAACACTAGTACCTATAAACTTAGCACATGTAAGCACTAGTACCTGTAAACGTGGCACATGTAAGCACTAACACCTATAAACTTTGCACATGTAAGCACTAGCACCTACAAACTTTGCACATGTAAGGACTAGTACCTATAAACTTAGCACATGTAAGCACTAGTAATGATAAACTTAGCACATGTAAGCACTAGTACCTATAAACCTAGCACATGTAAGCACTAATACAGTACGTATAAACTTAGCACATGTAAGCACTAGTACGTATAAACTTAGCCCATGTAAGCACTAGTACGTATAAACTTAGCACATGGAAGCACTGGTACCTATAAACCTGGCACATGTAAGCACTAGTACTTATAAACCTGACACATGTAAGCACTAATACGTATAAACTTAGCACATGTAAGCACTAATACGTATAAACTTAGCACATGTAAGCACTAGTACCTATAAACCTGACACATGTAAGCACTAATACGTATAAACTTAGCACATGTAAGCAATAGTACCTATAAACTTGGCACATAAGCAATAGTACCTATAAACTTAGCACATGTAAGCACTAGTACCTATAAACGTGGCACATGTAAGTACTAGTACCCATAAACTTCGCACATGTATGCACTGGTACCTATAAACTTAGCACATGTAAGCACTAGTGGCTATAAACGTGGCACATGTAAGCACTAATACGTATAAACTTAGCACATGTAAGCACTAGTACCTATAAACCTAGCACATGTAAGCACTAATACGTATAAACTTAGCACATGTAAGCACTAGTACCTATAAACCTGGCACATGTAAGCACTAATACGTATAAACTTAGCACATGTAAGTACTAGTACCTATAAACTTAGCACATGTAAGCACTAGTACCTATAAATGTGGCACATGTAAGTACTAGTACCTATAAACTTCGCACATGTATGCACTGGTACCTATAAACTTAGCACATGTAAGCACTAGTGGCTATAAATGTGGCACATGTAAGCACTAGTACCTATAAACATGGCACATGTAAACACTAGTACCTATAAACTTAGCACATGTAAGCACTAGTACCTGTAAACGTGGCACATGTAAGCACTAACACCTATAAACTTTGCACATGTAAGCACTAGCACCTATAAACTTTGCACATGTAAGGACTAGTACCTATAAACTTAGCACATGTAAGTACTAGTACCTATAAACTTTGCCCATGTAAGCACTAGTACCTATAAACTTTGCACATGTAAGGACTAGTACCTATAAACTTAGCACATGTAAGTACTAGTACCTATAAACTTAGCACATGTAAGTACTAGTACCTATAAACTTAGTACATGTAAGTACTAGTACCTATAAACTTTGCATATTCACACACAGACAAGAGAAAACACCCAGTTTTAGCTATTCCAATAAGGCCATACGTACGTCTTTTCCTCTGATCTGGTCCTCTGTCAGCTGCACCTCTATGAGAGGCCGTACTGTGGTGAAGACCTTCCACCAAAGCCAATTCTTCACCCCTTTGTTCTTCTTGATGTTCTTCTGAATGCAGCGAATGGCAAGCTCTTGGATCTAGGGGGACGTAACATCAGGTTCAGTGTTGCAAAAAGACACAATATCTGACAGCAGGCTAGGTAGGCTAAGAGATCCCTTCAAGCTATATCCACTGAAGGTGTAACATAGTTAGGAAATGATGAAAACAAAGTTTATTCAGCGCTCAGGATAAATGCCAAATTCATCACCAATGATAAACAGCAGCCAACACTCCATGTAAGGGAGAAAGGAGAAAAATAAAGATGTAGATAGAGTGATGGTGGAGAGGAACAATGAGAGAGAGAGAGAAAATTAATAGTGAAAGGGTTAGCAGAGGGAGCGATAGGGAACAGAGGTGAGAGAATGGAGAATGTGGGGAAAGAGAAAGGAACAGAACAAGTGTGTGTAAGGGAGGGAAAGGAGGGAGGGAGACAATAATATGTAAATAGACTAACATAGACAGACAAACAGAGAGAAAGTAACAAGCTATAACAAAGTGAGAGAAGATGAGAAACTAAGGCCTCGGACATGGTAAAAAAGACCGTGCTGAGGCGCTCTGAGGGGAAACATTATCCCTATCAGCGCGGCTTTAGACGGCGCTTCCGCAGGTGTGCGGAGGCGTGTGGAAATGCAGGAGACAGGCAAGTTTAAATTTTGCCGCTGAGGGAAGCGCAGGGCCGGTCACGTGACTGCCAGAAGCCAATGGCAGTCCGTGACGTCGGTGCCGTGATATGGCGCCCTAGCCCCGCCTCCCGCCCGGCCCCCTACCCGGCACACAAGCGCGCTCGCTGACGCTCCTGCTGGGACACGAAAAATCTCCTGCATGAGCAGGAGAGCATGAGCGTCAGCGCTCCCCCCGGCACCATGTCCCAGGCCTAGGACTATATTATAGAGAGCGAGATGAGAACACAGTGTACATGTATGTGTATGCGAGAGAAGAGCACGAGGAGCAAGTGAAATGGGGGCCATTTCATATAAATGGTTCAATGGAGTAAATAAAGAGTTGGAATTGTTTTCAATCTAGAGAAACCTGCAACACAATGTGATACGAGGCATTTAATTTAATGAAGGGGTAATTAAGAGAATCCACAGTATTGCCCAGCACTGCTGCAGCAGATATAGTATAACTTGGGTCTCTGGCATGTCCCACCAAAATGAAACAAGGTTATTTGTAGTCAAACAACGCACCCGCCATGTGTACTTGGCAGGTTTTTATACATATATTTCTCAGCTTGTTTATTTTCTGAATCTGATCTAAGTTTATGAATAGAATCCTCTGCCCGTGGACCGTCTCACCTGTTACAGGTAGTGACAGAACTGTGTCTCTTCTTAATGAATGGAGCATGCTACACATTTTGTACAATATTTGTAATAATTGCAATAAAGGGGGAACAACGTCACCTATCCATGCAACTCCTTCTCTACCAAGTTCTGTCCTTGGTATTGTTTACTTGTAGAGCATGGTTAAAGGAATGTAGGAGCACCAAGGGGTAACCTAGTTCAAAACTCCTGAGGCACAATTCATTGCAATGTTTTTCCCAGGCAGGAAAGGAAGTTTTCAGGCTCTCTCAATGAAAGAAATTCTGCCTCTTGGTGGGAATCAGCTGTTATGTAACCCCTTTTGCTGACAGAGGGGTATTAAATACATTCCCGAGCAATGAGTTGCAGTCCTTTCTAGTGCCAAAGTCCCAAAACCAGAGTTCCCTATTCCAGATTATCTTACTATAAAAAGACACTTTACCCAGTTGTACATCAATCACAGCAGTCGAAGTGCCAATAAACAATGGTAGTGATACAATGATTTAATGCAGGTGTGCCCGATCACTTTAAACAAGGGAGACAAGTCCTTGTGCATTGTGTATACATGAGAACAGATACTGTAGGTAGAGGTCTTTTATTAAACAAAATCCCTGAGCTAAAGTAGCCAGCATTACATTGCCAACCTTGCTAAGGGCGCTAAACCATTACACACAGTGAAAGTTTAAGGACTTGCACAGAAACGGAGCAGTACTTCGTTCCACGAAACTTCAACAAATGGTTACTCACATGAGCAAGCACCCAAAAATACACAGCGCTGATAAGGAGAAGACAAACACACAACCTGTCAGCCCTTACCGGTGTCAGACAGTGCGCAGGTCCCAGCTGCCTGACCAGTTTCTCGTCAATGTGCGCCAACTGCTCAAAGACAGCTCAGCCGAGGACTGGCAAAGGACCCGTTTGTTCCTCCCAGCTCATGCCCGACGTTCTCAAAGAACCCCCCTCCCTCCTCATCTGACAGCAAGCTCTGGTCTTTTGTGAAATCGAGAAGTTTACCATTTTAGGTCACCGGGGAGAGACAGAGGGAGAGAGCTGCCACTTCTGATTCAGGATGGAAAATGTGTGTGTGTAGCTGGGCCACCTCGGGAAACATACCTTTCTCTTCTTGAACTGTTGTCGTGCCAGGTACCCTCTGCATGCAGCTTGGAATAGGGACAGGTTCTTCCGGGTCTGATCATCCCTTTGTTCTTCTAGCTTTGCAAATGTTCCCGCTTTGAAGAACACCTGAGAAAAGGGAGAGGAATTCCAGCTTCAGAAGGGAGAGGTCTGCAGGAGGTCCCGTGCTGCAAGCCCCTCACGCACTCCAAGGGTTATACTACTACTAGAATCCTGCAACGCCTCTGGCACAAACCCTCCACCTTCTTTGTGTCATGAATATTAATTTTGACAGCATCATAGTTGTGTACATTGTGTACTGGCTGCAATGGAGAGCAGGGAGTGCAACGGGTCAGAAGTGACACTTAATGACAGAGTTGCGCGTTGGAGTGTGCAGTGCTAAGAAAAAGCTGCCCTGCCAATGCTACAAGAACAACAAGGTCATGTCAACCACTTCATGTTTGAGACCACCTCCTGGCTCCTAACATGAATATGCTGAATCAAAAAGCCTTCCGGAGTAGGACTATTGAAAGCTTCTTCTGCACACAGACTGGAGTCCTCGGGAACACATAACTGGATCTCCATCTCCCGCCTAACTGCAGCAGCTCACACTCACTGCCCAATTTCTACTTCACGTCCCGTGGCCCCAGTTAAAGTGGCAATCTAAGCTGGCCATTTTTTTTCCCTTTATTTACATCAAATTGAAACAGAGGGTCTCCGGAGCTTAACCACATTCCTCTCAGCTCCGGGGTCCCCCCCCGCCCCCCGGCTTCCAGATACCTACCTCCGTAAGGGGTGCAGGTAGCCGCTCCGACTTGTTAGCTGGGGTTCATGTAATGGCTGCCTTTTGCGGGCCAATAGGAAGCCATGACATCATCCGGTGCGGCTTCCTATTGGCCCACGGGAAGCAGGAGCTTTAAACTTGCAGGAGATACCGGCACCCCCCTACCCCTCCCGTCCCCCCTAACCCCCCCCCCCCCGCCCCCCGGAGGTAAGTATCTCGGGAAGCAGGGGTCCCCAGAGCTTAAATTAATGAGTTTCAGTTCCGGGGACCACCTGCTTCGATACAATGTAAAAAAACAAACTGCTTTAAAAAAAAAAAAATCATACTTAACATGGCAGACCTGACAAAGGTCTGCATATCGTGGCTGCATGAAGTGATGTTTATTTGAAAGTAGCTCTGGGGGTGAGATTTCCGTGGAAACGCTGAATGATTATAAAAAGCAGCACATAATTGTCTTCTACCTTTACTGCATGAAGGCCTGGTTTAGGTTTGTAAAGAAAAAACAGGCTCTTTTTGTTTATGTTATCTGTGTGAAGCTCTAGCAGGAGAAGCAGGATGACCTTGCCTTAATCACAGAGAAGTAACAAGCATCAGCAATCCCAGATTCCTCCGATTCACCCTTTGCTAGCTAACCTCGGGAGCACTGCCATACAATCATAGAGCAAAGCAATGAATGGCCGTAGGGCTGAATGTGTTAATCAGCCGGGCCTGCAGCTCACTGGGCCTTGCTTGTATTCCCTGACTCATTTGCATGAGGAATTCTGCATGTGGGAAGCAACTCCAGGTCTGTGCATAATACAAGCCACCCTGTGCCCAGCGCTGTTTTATGCTAACTCTGGGCACTGCATTGTGTGGGTTTGAACGGAGACTTCTGCATTCTCCAGTGCGATCACTGGACATGATTATGCGTTCCGTCAGTCTGCTTTGAAACAGGACTGAAGTGCTTCATAGATGCTGCATATGATCCTGCATCACTTCTGAGGAAAAGATATTCCTGGTCTCAAGAACTCCTGTGCAAAGTAATCTATGCAGCTCTTCCAGCCTGGTGCGTCCTCATTGGCTGTACCCGCTCACATGATGCGGCCGCCGCCGCGCGGAAAGACAAAATCATTTGTCTTATAAAAAAAAAAGCGCAGTGTGGTCGCTCTGCATTGCTAGCGCGGCCGCACACACTGTGGGTGGCCTCATAGGGAAGGAGTATGTTGTTCTCGCTGTGCGAGCACTATAATCTTTAGCCGTACACATGCACGCGTGCAGTTTTGTCCCATTGTTATTTTCATGTCGCGATTCCTGCCCTTCCCATTTAATGTACGCTTTGCATGATTTTAGCCTGTATTTTATTAGTGCCTGCCGCCACTGCAGGGCTGGGTTTTTATTTTCCCAATATGTAGACCAGTCCCGGTATACAACAGGCTCCCCCCAGTGAGGCCCAGGAGCAGACAAACCTTTGCATGCAGCTGGAAGTCAGACAAAGCGGAGGCTACAATACAGAGGGTAAAATCCCGATTGTCAGTGGCGTTACACTGCATCGCATCAGCTAAAACCAGCTTGGAAGCGCAACACTTACCCTGCTCAGGCCCATATGATAACTGCTCTTCTCTAAATCCAGGGACTCCAAGAGCTCTTCCACCGCCTGCAAAAACACAAACACAAAGCGATGTTGTGACCGGGGGATGCTGGCAAATGTCCTAAAACGTTGCAGACGGATTGTACCTGGCCCACAAGAAACGTACAGGCAGGATATACAGCAATATCTTCACTAAGCACCCACCTGCCTTAAAGATGCTACAGTGGGTCGCGAGAAATATGTGCACTCTGTTTTATTTAGCCTTTTTTCATGCTGGTTGCCTACTTCAATGTAAAATCTATTATATTCAGCAGAAAAAAATATATATTGATGGAAAAACATTTATCGTGCTCTCTCTGGACCTCTTCGCTGCCCCAGTGCCATTATGGGAAAGGCATAGGAACGGGCGCACACACACGTACACAGACACGTGTGACACTTCCCTGCAGTGCCAGGCTGTATGTAGTGCGAAAGCTGCTGATTGGAATCGGATGTCCGTGGCTCATTCTGTACATCAGTGGCTCATTCTGTACATCATTGGCTCATTCTGTACGTCAGTGGCTCATTCTGTACATCAATGGCTCATTCTGTACGTCAGTGGCTCATTCTGTACATCAATGGCTCATTCTGTACATCATTGGCTCATTCTGTACGTCAGTGGCTCATTCTGTACATCAATGGCTCATTCTGTACGTCAGTGGCTCATTCTGTACATCAATGGCTCATTCTGTACGTCAGTGGCTCATTCTGTACGTCAGTGGCTCATTCTGTACGTCAGTGGCTCATTCTGTACGTCAGTGGCTCATTCTGTTCGTCAGTGGCTCATTCTGTATGTCAGTGGGTGGGTCTGGGCCATGTGATCCCTACACAAGTGATCACCTGGCTCTGGGATAAAGTGCCACAGAAAAGGCTAAAGACGGGACACTTGGGATATTACATAGAAACAATATGACGGCAAATTAAAAAAATAAAAACACTTGGCCCTCTTAGTCTCCCCGTTCTCCTTATCCGTTGGAAGAACTCAAACCCTGATAGATTATTTTGATCTGTTTTATAGGATAACCTGATGTCTATCCCAGGCACATTGTCAACTCCCTCACTGCATTGGCCTCTAACACCTTCTCCATGAATTACGTGCTCAAATTTCCTGAGCCTGCCCGCTTCAGCGCGCGACCTCTTGTTCTAGCACTTTTCTCTCGGAAATATGCTTCCCTCGTGTGCCTTGTTGAAACCCTTGATGCATTTGAACTTTCAAATGCTTTTTCCTTCCCTCCTCTAAGCTGAACACTTTTCAGGTCCGTTCTTCTGCGAAGTTATGATGTAGTCCAAGAGGTGGCCAACTCCAGTCTCCAGGCGTTGACTGAGCTACTGATTGCGCCACCTGTGCTGAAGCAGGGATATTCTGAAAACCTGACCTGTTGGTGACCCATGATGACTGGAGTTGGCCACCGTGCCCCATTGTAGTAGCCCTTCTTTGCAGATTCTATCGGGCTCCAAAGTTATGCTGTATAACTCAACCCTGATCAGCAGCAGCAGCAGCAGCAGCAGCAGCAGCAGCAGAACATGACGATGCCTGCGAACAGCACGTTAATGGCTTATTTCTAAAACCGACACCTCGCAAGTGGCTTTTATTGTATGCTTGTTGCTGCGTTTTATTTCACAATTAGGCTTTGCGGGCTAAATGTGGAAGGCTATTAAGTATATCATAAACCATAAAGCCAGTACTAAAATGGCAGCGAATGCGTTGCATGGATGAGTGCTTCTACTTTACTGCATCTCCAATGTATGTTGCTAAGTGAGACTGCTCGTTTAATGCCCTGTTCTGCAGGGGAAGACCACAACCCAAATACTCAGCTACACTGCTGCCTTGTCGCCACCACCAAAGCGAGCCACCAACAAGCTTCTCTGCCACAGTGCATTTTTTACCCCTTGATTGCTGGAGTGGCCCACAATGCATTGCTTTGCAGGGCTCCGGGAGCTGGATTTCTGCCAGCAATATTAGAACGCCAGCTCCACTAACATTACGTCTTTGGAAAAAGGTTGCCTTTTATTTTAGGTACAAAGGGAGAAACACGACGTTTCAGGTCCAGTAGGGACAGTTCATTTGCAGTGCTAGAAAAACCCTATACTGCCAAGATGGGGCCCCAAGGGGAGGAAGGACCCGTAATGTGCAACTGCTTCAGTGCTGTAAGTACAGGGGTGCTCGACTCCAGTCCTCAAACCCCCCTCCCCCCAACAGGTCAGGTTTTCAGGATATCCCTGCTTCCGCACAGGTGGCTCAATCTTCAACTCAGCCTCTGATCGAGCCACCTGTGCAGCAGCTGGGATATCCTGAAAACCTGACCTGTTGGGGGGGGGGGGGAGGGGGGGGGGTGATGACTGATTTGAGCCCCCCTGCTGTAAGACAACGTTCTTATTATCATTCTTAGATTGTAAGCTCTTCGGGGCAGGGATTTCCTTATCCTACTGTCTGATTTTGCTGCGCTTATTGTATTATTATAATGCCCTGTACTGTATTCTTTGTGAAGCGCTGAGTACACTTTTGGCGCTATGTAAATAAAGTCCTACAATACAATTTATTTATAAAGCAACAACGTACGACGGGTGTTTTTAAAGACCATGGAAATAAAATGACATTAACATACACTGGTATAGTGGGTAAGTACGTTGCTTTTGAAACGAATCTTTAATGATGAGGGAGAGCAGTGCATTTGCTCTGTAATGCTCCCTTGAGAGGGACACAATGCCCATTACTCGGCTCTGTCTCTCAGCCAAGTCACTGCTGGAGACAAGACATGACTCACATTACTCGCCATCAGAGGCCGATACCCATCGATTTATAATACTCATTAACACCTTTACTGCTAGCATCAAAACATAAATATTAATATATTCTTATGTATAGTAATCATGACACTGCACGCAGCAGAATATCCGCGCCTTTAGAGCTTACAATCTAATTTTGAGCCAACAGATAAAGCGTCTTCAACAATGGCTTCGCACTCCAAGGACCAGTGCACGCCAAGCCTCGGTTTCATTGAATTCATTAATGAACGATCCCCTTAAGAACACAAGGTACCCCACTGAACTCCAGACAGCCACATCCTCTCATTAAACACGGGAGATGCAGCTCAGTGTCACAACAAACACAATAATGAAACATGACACTTGTCACAATGGCTTTGAATCGCAATGTCGGATGCATGATCTGAACCCCGTGGTATCCTGAGCCAGACGATGCATTTCTAGGATAGTTGATGCAGAAAACTTGTTCATATCCTAAATGCATTTGTAGTTGGTTGGCAAATTCGGTGGCTATTCCTGCAGCCTTGGTTCTAGAGCAGTGTTATTCAGCCGGGGGTTACTAGGAATATAGACTGGGTAAGGAGAATCTACCATGAGAGTCACAGATAATCCAAAAGGCATTGCGTTAGTGGTGCACACCTGGGCTTATTAGATCTGCACTTTTAATTGGTAATATTAAAACAGAGTAGCAAAAGTGCAAAAAAGATCTAAAAAAGTTAAAAACCGGGAAGGATTGATATCAACACAGTAATTAGTATTGCTTGAGTTTGCAAGGTGGCTGCTAAATCTGTGTTAATACCCTGTTTCTATTATTAGAGCAAAGAAAATGTTAGTGTGCTATATAACCTGTGGTAAAGCAAAATTCCTATAGGTGCAGGGGAACAATATCACTGGACTAAGTGTGCTGCTGTGATTCCTAGGTCGTATATAAACTAGGGTGGATTGAGCTACAATGGTGCAGTACGATTACCCAATCAGATCGCTAAACTGATAGACACTGGATAATAGGCAGATAGCATTATAAGGGATCGGTTTCGTCCTAGCCACTTGCCTACTAATAAAGGAACTAATGACCAGAATCATTGCAATGGTATGCATTAGCAGTCCTAACCCTCACTTCTGCTATTCTGGGCTGATAATCACTTCCGGGTATGACATCATTATGTCCATGTTCGTAGGAACGCTTGGATTCAACGAGCATCCCTAAAGTGTTCCCTGTAATTTTAAGGTAATTTGAAAATGGGATAAAATACAGAAGAATTTACGACACATCTGATCTCAGACGCGCTATTAGAGAGGGTATGGGGTTCATTTCAATGCCTCTGATCTCAGACGCGCTATTAGAGAAGGTATGGGGTTCATTTCAATGCCTCTGATCTCAGACGCGCTATTAGAGAGGGTATGGGGTTCATTTCAATGCCTCTGATCTCAGACGCGTTATTAGAGAGGGTTGGGGTTCCTTACAATGCATCTGATCTCAGACGCGCTATTAAAGAGGGTTGGGGTTCCGCAGAATTTCACAATATAATTATATATAATATAACCTGAAGAAAAGGTAAAAAAAAAACAAAAAAACACTGTTCTAGAGCAGGGATGCACCATCTTTTCCCCCTGCCTGCTCTCCTCCCTTGCTAGCGCAACCCTCCGCCTCCCCCCCCTCCCCCACTGCTCGGCTCCGGTATCCATTGATGCCGCGGGGTCATGTGACGCCGGGTTATCATGACGACGCGTCGCTGGAAGCCAAGTTAGTTAGACGCCTCGCGTGGTTTCCCCACATTTATTTTAAATGCATTGGAGGAGAGCGAGGGACCACAGTAACCGCCGCCCCCTCCCTCCCCCCCCCCCCCAAAATCTTGCGCCCCCCAGTTCGAGGATTGATTTGAAAATCCCGGTTTAAACCCCTTCATAGCTACAAAGGTCTTCAATACATTGCAATACTAGCAGCAGTGTTACCAGAGCAACACCATGCTCTTACGTTGAAAAGCACAAATCACGATGTACAGTATATGGCTTTCAAAGCACTGTGAGATTAAATTATTTCACCCACCACAGTTCACCTCCAAGAGGGGTATGACTGTATGTACTGCAGCTCACATTAGCATAGGCAGCTTTACAAGAGATTCCTCTGCTAACATTTTCTCTCTGTGCAATGGTACATTAATCTGCTTTCCTCAGATATTCTTTCTAGGGCTGGCAATACCTATACAGTAATCTTAGTGTGTCCTTAAGACACAGTATCAGCAGAATGTGTGTGTAAATGTCAAGACAACAGGCACAACAAAATGCTAAAAGTGGACAGGCACGTACATGTTATTCTCCATGGAAAGCATATTCTATAAATATACACATGATAAAAGAATAATATTCTGTACATCCAAAGGCAGCTCTTAGATAACAGTCTGTACATTTGTATCTAAACAATCTGCAGCTCAGGAATGTTCTCTCTATTCAAATCACATGTTACGCATTGTCTCTACAGCCACTAATGTAATCAAAGAACATTAACTACACATAAAGCATTGGGAGCATTGTGTACAATGCAACCTCTTATGGGGAAATCATTCTGTATACTCAGTAATTATACTGAAGGAACACAATGTACATGCAAACAACCAATTGGAAGGGTTTTCAGTATAAGCTAAAGAAGACTACACTGACTCGTATCCTTTCAAGTTTCCCTCCCGTTTTCATTTTACGCTGCATAACAACCTGCAATCGTTAACCATTTCTTATTTGTAAAGCTTCTAATTTAACATCCTTCATCTTTTTTTTTGCTCCAAGGACGGGTTCTTTATTTACCTATTTTGAAGAAAAGAAGCCCGGCTGCTGTGATAAGTCCAAGCCCAAAAGGTCATCCACCAACTCAAACTATACCTGGTTTTTATGATGAAAACGTTTCATGCTTCTCTCTGTTCTAGCCTGGTCGGGAATAACGCGCAGACGCCAACATTGTTTCAGACCGGCAGCTGTATGCCTAGAACTCATACAGTAGGGACATACCCCCAAACACCCTTACAAAAAACATAGTGCCGGGACAGACATCCCGAAAACCCTTACAAAACATAGTGCATGCGCACACCACGAAGAACATTAGTCTGTATATTAAAAAACCTAGACACCGAATACTCAACATCTAGTCCATCTATAAAAAAAATAAAACATCCTTTACAACCAAACATCCTTCCTCTAAAAGTCAAGATAATAATCATTCCTTATTTAAAATAGAGCACTATTATCTGCACTGTTCTCTCATGTCTGAGAAGTATAATGTTAACCACAGCTCGGTTCAGATGATCAAAACTGCCCTAGTTACCCCAATGCCGATACAAAAATGCTCTTCTCAATGTCTCAATATGATCTTTTCCTGGGATCTCCTGCAGCTTTCTTCGGTCACGAGAAAGAGGAGGGGCAACTGTACATTCCCAGCTATCCATTCCACGGGTCTTACTTACTCTCACAGCTCTGCCATAAGTTTTCTGTAACTCCCAACTCTCTGTGATATGATGAGATCATCAGGTTTGAAACTGTCCCTCCCCAGCTATCTCCTACTGTACATAAACACACAGCAAGGAGCAGCTTATTCTATGCTGGCACCTGCAGTAGTTCTGCTTATATTGCATCTTGGCACAATCAATGGAGCTCTGCCTAAAATCGGAACAATTAAGACACATAGTAATACATTCCTGGTCTACAAAGTATCGGGTTACAATTAGTATCTAAAAAAATACATACCTCAGTCGAATGAGATCAGAAGGTGTCACTATTTAAAATGGGCCCATGAACATCTACTCAACTATGCAGGTTAGGTATAATGGCAGAACTTATTCTGGGCTCACCCCGGTGACTCTCTCCATGCAGAGTGTAACTCTGTTAAAACATATCGAGCGTCACCTTTGGGGGCTAAGTAGGCAGAATTGTTTTGTGAAAACGAACTGAAAGAGCGCATTGCGTCAACATTTTTTAAATTTATCATCTCAAACAATTAGCGATATCGGTATTTCGGTATTCACGTCCATGTGCCGCACGTTCTCTTATTCTCTGTATGGTGTGCGGCATGTTGACACATATGCAGGCATTAAGAATTGTTTGTGTCTACTCGCATTCGTCTGTTACCCCTAGAAAAGCTTTACGGACAATTGTGCTGCATCTCTGGCGCACAAACGTATTGCATGCTTGCAGTTTAATATAACACATCCGTTACATGTGCGTCATAGACGACATCCAAACTCCGCCTCTAACTGCACCACTAGCGCCATTTGTTTGTGGGAAAGAAGTTGACGCACACACTGCACAATGCATAATAATATTTTTGGCACACTGATGTATGGAGACGCACTAAATTGCTATTCTTGTGTGTGTCTGTTTTTATAAGAAAATCCCTTCTAGCAGTTGTCTTTAACCCGGGGTCCGCAGACTATGTCTCAGGACCCCAGAGGCTGTTTTCCCTGGTGTAGGGGGGAGCAGGCTGCTGCCTCTTCCCACTCCCTGCAGTAAGCCGTTTTAGGACCGCTCGCTCATGAATAGTGTCCCGCTCCTCTCCTGTGCTCAACACTAGATCCTGGGGTAAGAGCGGGAGAGTATTAATAAGTGCATTCCTAACCATGTCTAATGTTTCTGCTCACTGTGCACCAGGAAGAGAAAGGCAAAGGTACAGTCCTCCCCTCATTTAACTTCCCCCCTCCCCCGTGTCCATCTCCCCCCATCCCCCATGTCCCTCTCCCTCCCCTCCCCCATGTCCCTCTCTCCACCCTACCCTGTGTCCCTCTCCCCCCTACCCAGTGTCCCACTCTCCCCCCTCCTCCGTGTCCCCATCTCCCCCTCCCCCGTGTCCATCTCCCCCATGTCCCTCTCTCCACCTTCCCCCGTGTCCTTCTCTCCCGCTTCCCCCGTGTTCCTCTCTCTCCCTCCTCCCCCATGTCCCTCTCTCTCCCCCCTCCCCACGTGTCCCTCCCCTTTTTGTCCCTCTCCGCTCACTCTCCGTGTCCCTCTCTCCAACCTTCCCCATGTCCCTCTCTCCCCCGTGTCCCTCTCTCCACCCTCCCCCATGTCCCTCTCTCCACCCTCCCCCTTGTCCCTTTGCCCTCTCGTGTCCCCCTCCCCCTCACTCCCTCTTCCCCATGTCCCTCTATCGCCTGTGTCCCTCTCCCACCCCACCCCCGTGTCCCTCTCCCACCCCCGTGTCCCTCTCCCCCCTCGTGTCCCTCTCCACCCTCCCGTGTCCCTGTCTCCCTCTACCTGTGTCCCTCTCTTCCCCTCGTGTATCTCTTCCCCTCGTGTCCCTCTCCCCCTGTCTCCCCTCTTCCCATGTCCATCTCCCTCCTCACCCTCTCCCCCCTTCGTGTCCCTCTCCCCCTCATGTCCCTCCCCCCCTTCGTGTCCCTCTCCCCCCTTCGTGTCCCTCTCCCCCCTTCGTGTCCCTCTCTCCCCCCTCGTGCCCCTCTCTCCCCCCTCGTGTCGTTCTCTCTCCCCCGTGTGTCGTTCTCTCTCCCCCGTGTGTCGTTCTCTCTCCCCCGTGTGTCCCTCTCTCCCATACAGTAGCTGCCCAGTGTTACCACACTTTCAATACAGAGAGTAATATTAAGGGTTCTTAAGGCACATTCTTAGCAGAGTGTGTCTAAATGTCAAGACAACACACACTTGCATAACCTACAACTAATAGTGTGCAATGTGTTACTTTTGCATTACAGGGGTAATGGGGACATTATCCCCTTATATTACTGTACGTTATTTTGATTTACCGTTTAAATACTTGTGTGTCAAAAACAGATCTAAAGACTGCAACATAACAATGAAGCTTTCAATCAATATGCTTGGTTAAAAAATATACTTTGGTTACTTCGTGAAGAGCTGAAAAGCCACTAAGCACGCGACAAACTCAAGGGACCAATACAAAAATTAATCTTCATTAATTATATTGTTAAAAAAATTACTATTTTGTAATCTAGTGTATTGGAAATACAATACATTGGAACTTTGTAAATTAGGCTGAGGCCATAGAGGGGTCCAGCCGCTCTCCTCCGCGCTGACGCTAGCCTGCTCGGTCAGGAGTGTTTCCATGGACTGACAGGCGAGCCAGCGTGCGTGATCGGGAGGCGGGGGGAGGCGGGCAGTGACGTCGCTGGGCCAAAAGCCCGCGAAAGGCCGACGTCAACGTCACGGTGTCGACGTCATGACGCTGCTTCGTGCCGATTGGGTGTTTTCAGCTGACAGCGTGCTGAGAAACAGTTTCGGCTGGCAGCTGAAAATCCCTGCGCTCGCTAGAGCCCCCTCTAAAGACATCCTCATTGAGGATGACGGGGCTCAGCGCGGAGCGTCCGCACGGGTCAGAGCGGCTTCCCCCTCTATGGACCCAGCCTTAGTGATGACGTGTGTAAATAAGCCATTTAGCATCACTAACCTGCTGTCAGGGGGGACCACGATTTTATTAACAGTAAAAGAAAGGTTTCTCTCCAGGCCTTAGCAAAATGAATTCATATGTGAAAGTTCTCTTGGGTATAAAAAGATCAACACTGTTTAGTACATAATAACTAATACAAAGGGTCAAGAGTCCATTTCCTTCATGTATATGTGCAGCTTTGACAGTTCTGCAACAGAGTAGGGACCTGCTCCTCTGTAAAAGCTTTTTTATTTTGTATTACCCATGCACATACAGACACAAGTCTTCCCTGTAGAACAGTATTTTTCAACCGGAGTTCCTAGAAACGCTTGGGTTCCGGGGGGCGTCCCTAACGGGTCCCCTGCAGTTTTCAGATCATTTGAAAATTGTGCCAAATACAGAAGAATTTACAATGCATCTGATCCCAGACGTGCTATTAGAGAGGGTTGGGGTTCCTTACAAAGCATCTGATCCCAGGCGTGCTATTAGAGAGGGTTGGGGTTTCTTACAATGCATTTGATCTCAGATGCCCTATTAGAGAGGGTTGGGGTTCCTTACAAAGCACCTGACCACAGAGTTGCTATTAGAGAGAGTTGCGGTTCCGCAGAATTTCACATAGGGTTCCATAACCAAAAAAAAGGTGGAAACCACTGCTCTGGAGCATATATCAATTTTGGTGTCAGGACACAGGGATATAGTGACTATCCCAAGGAGCTGACACTAGTTCTGGACCAAGTTTATAACCTAGGATTTGGCCAAGATTCAAACAAGTCAAAAAGATTATTTCCAAAACATAAAGCACTGCGCCACTGATATCCAAGGGACCAAAATCAGTTACAAAATCCTCATACTCAACAAAACCTCTGGCCAAGATCATCCTTACCTGCTCACCGATGACTAATTAATCAAGTTTTTTTTTTTTAAATAAAATGATGAGGCTTTAATTTTTTTATAATTATGCTACTCTTGGTCACAATCTGTTCCTTGAAATGCTGACACTGTGGAAGGGACCATGCGTTTGCTGCTTGAGAGTGGAGGAAATATTGGCATAAAAAGTTGAAGCGGCTTGTTCTGACCCCGATGCGAGAGCAGGGAGCGGGCGGTAGCAACCTAGTTGCAACCTCGTCCCACTGAACACAGGACCCTGCCATAGGAGGCAAAGGGTGTTTGATACTGTACGGAAAGAGATACAATGAAAACGTTGGCATCCTTTCCATCCTGGCCAAGCAACTATTATGCCCACGCTTCTTTTAACCCCTTTCTCGTTGGTTCCCCCAGCAGCAGCAGCAGCAGCAGCAGCAGCAGATTGAATTTCATGCAATGCAAAAACACACACACAGAGACACACACACACACAAGATTTAAAGGCGCAGTACTGCAAAAAGACGAAGTAATGTGCAGTCACGTTGGGTGGCAGCATAAGGAGCCGCACAACACACTGCTGACCTCTGCATTAGTCATTTGATTAGGGGTTGCTAAGCAAGGTTACAGGAGCACAAGGCAGCAAACAGCGCTCAGCAGGGCATCCGCATGAATAATTAAACTCTACAGGGCTCTGCAGGGCTCTTTATCAATAATTAAATTAGGTATAGCAGAATTCTAAATCAAGCAAATTAGGCGATGCTCTGCGCGGCTCTCTCTCGGCAAGGGAAATATGCAGCGCTCGTGTTGGACTTTCTATTGCTAAATAAAACCGTTTTTTTTTTTTTTTTTTTGGTTGGAGCCGAGCAGCATTTCTGCGCGTTCTGCAAAAGCGCAGGAAATCAAACAGTGCTCTGCAATGTTTTAGATCACAGGCAAAAAGTAAGTGAAGCCCAGCAGGGTTCAGTATCACAAAACGTGAGAGAGATACGATCCAGTGCATAAAACGATAATACAGAACCAGCCTGGCCACCGGGGCTGGGGAAAAAAAATCAACTAAAAATGTAAGTACAAGAGATAGCACTCTCAGCAAGACTCACAGCACGGATACATATCCTTATAAAGGTCAGCAAAACTTCAGCATAAGAATCAAAAAATCTTCATTTCATTGAAGAACAGCAGCACGGTACAATGTTTCAGGCCAGCGAGGCCTTTCATTGGGTAGGTGGGCTCAACGTATCACAAAGAAATGCTCTGCATGGCTGCAAGGGCAGGGCATTAAAGCAGCAAACCATGTGAAATCCTATAAATAAATCAGTCTTGTAGTATTAGACAGTGACTGTTTTTTCTCCTTTTATTCAACTTTTAATGCCATTTTTAATGAGTTTTAAAGCATCCTTTGATTTCTATAGCAGGTGTTAGCCCACCTCCCCAGCAGTGCAAGATATTTGCAACACGTTCCTGTTTGTGATCATTTGTTGCCAATGTTCCCAGCAGTTTGAGCTGCAAACTGTAATAATAGATACATTGTAGCTGCTGAGCTACACTGTCTGAAGAATTTATTGAAATCGAAAGGCGGCCATTATGTTAGGCACATCAGGATTTTGACAGATTATAACAGGAGCACCAAACGATTGCCAGTTTAGGTACGAATGCAGAATTATACTGTACATTGTCACGTGCTTTACATATACAAATAAGACAAAAAAGGAGAACGGGAGGGGGGTAAAATTGTGAGTGCGGGGGGGGGGAGGTAAAATGAGTGGGGCGAGCGGCATAACATCATTGGTGGGATGGGGGATACAATTGTGGAGGGGTACAATTGTTAGTGGGGTACAATTGTGAGTGGGTGGGGTACAATTGTGAGTGGGGGGGTAAAATTGTGAGTGGGGGAGGGGGTGTAAAATTGTGAGTTGGGGAGGGGGGAAAAAATTGTGAGTGGGGGAGGGGTTGGATAAAATTGTGAGTGGGGGAGGGGTTGGATAAAATTGTGAGTGGGGGAGGGGTTGGATAAAATTGTGAGTGGGGGAGGGGGGTACACTTGTGAGTGGGGGGTAAAATTGTGAGGGGTAAAATTGTGAGTGGGGGTAAAATTGTGAGTGGGGGAGGGGGGATAAAATTGTGAGTGAGGGAGGGGGGTAAAATTGTGAGTGAGGGAGGGGGTAAATTTGTGAGGGGGGTAAATTTGTGAGTGGGGGGGTAAAATTGTGAGTGGGGGGGAGGGGGGTAAAATTGTGAGTGGGGGAGGGGGGTCAAATTGTGAGTGGGGGGAAGGGGGGGTAAAATTGTGAGTGGGGGGGTGGGGGGTAAAATTGTGAGTGGGGGTGGGGGGTAACATTGTGAGTGGGGGGGGTAAAATTGTGAGTGGGGGGGGTTAAATTGTGAGTGGGGGTTGGGGGGGTAAAATTGTGAGTGGGGGGGGTAAAATTGTGAGTGGGGGGAGGGTGGGGGGGGTAAAATTGTGAGTGGGGGGAGGGTGGGGGGGGTAAAATTGTGAGTGGGGGGAGGGTGGGGGGGGTAAAATTGTGAGTGGGGGGAGGGTGGGGGGGGGTAAAATTGTGAGTGGGGGGTGGGGGGTAAAATTGTGAGTGGGGGGGTAAAATTGTGAGTGGGGGGGTGGGGGGGGGGTAAAATTGTGAGTGGGGGGGTGGGGGGGTAAAATTGTGAGTGGGGGGGTAAAATTGTGAGTGGGGGGGTGGGGGGGGTAAAATTGTGAGTGGGGGTGTGGGGGGGTAAAATTGTGAGTGGGGGGTGGGGGGGTAAAATTGTGAGTGGGGGGTGGGGGGGTAAAATTGTGAGTGGGGGGGTAAAATTGTGAGTGGGGGGGTGGGGGGTAAAATTGTGAGTGGGGGGGTAAAATTGTGAGTGGGGGGGGGCGGGGGGGTAAAATTTTTAGTGGGGGGGGGGGGCGGGACGGGGGGGTAAAATTGTGAGTAGGGGAAGGGCGGTAAAATTGTGAGTGGGGGGGTAAAATTGTGAGTGGGGGGACGGGGTGTAAAATTGTGAGTGGGGGAGGGGGGGTAAAATTGTGAGTGGGGGGGTAAAATTGTGAGTGGGGGGGGTGGGGGGTAAAATTGTGAGTGGGGGGGGGTGGGGGGGTAAAATTGTGAGTGGGGGGGGTGGGGGGGTAACATTGTGAGTGGGGGGGTGGGGGGGTAACATTGTGAGTGGGGGGGTGGGGGGGTAAAATTGTGAGTGGGGGGGTGGGGGGGTAAAATTGTGAGTGGGGGGTGGAGGGGTAAAATTGTGAGTGGGGGGGTGGGGGGGTAAAATTGTGAGTGGGGGGGGTGGGGGGGGGTAAAATTGTGAGTGGGGGGGGGTAAAATTGTGAGTGGGGGGGGTGGGGGTGGGTAAAATTGTGAGTGGGGGGGGTAAAATTGTGAGTGGGGGGGGTGGGGGGGTAAAATTGTGAGTGGGGGGGTGGGGGGGGTAAAATTGTGAGTGGGGGGGGTGGGGGGGGTAAAATTGTGAGTGGGGGGGGTGGGGGGGGTAAAATTGTGAGTGGGGGGGGTGGGGGGGGTAAAATTGTGAGTGGGGGGTAGGGGGGTAAAATTGTGAGTGGGGGAGGTGGGGGGTAAAATTGTGAGTGGGGGTGTGGGGGGGTAAAATTGTGAGTGGGGAGGGGGGTGGGGGGGTAAAATTGTGAGTGGGGGGAAGGGGAGGTAAAATTGTGAGTGGGGGGGTAAAATGTGAGTGGGGGGGTAAAATTGTGAGTGGGGGGAGGGGGGTAAAATTGTGAGTGGGGGGGAGGGGAGATAAAATTGTGAGTGGGGGGCAGGGGGGAATTTGTAATTGGAGAAGGAGCGTCTCAGTGAGTAAAGACACTGACTGGCACTGAGTTTGAAGCAGGGGAATGTGGTTCAATTCCCGGTGTCAGCTCCTTGTGACCTTGGGCAAGTCACTTTATCTCCCTGTGCCTCAGGCACCAAAAACATAGATTGTAAGCTCCACGGGGCAGGGACCTGCGCCTGCAAAATGTCTCTGTAAAGCGCTACGTACAACTAGCAGCGCTATACAAGAACATGCAATTATTATTATTATTATTATTGTTGAGGGTTAAGGGGGGAATTGTGAGTGGGGGAGGGGGTAAAATTGTGGGGAGGTGTAAAATTGTGAGTGAGGGAGGTTGGGTAAAATTGTGAGTGAGGGAGGTTGGGTAAAATTGTGAGTGAGTTGGATAGCAAAAATTGTGGGGGAAGGAGGAATTGTGAGTGGGGGAGGAGGAGAATTATGAGTTGGGGAGGGGGAATTGTCAGTGAGGCAGGGGAAATTGTGAGTGGGGGAGGTGGAGCATTTGTGAGTGGGGGGAGGGGGGAATTGTGAGCGTAGGTAAAATTGTGAGTGGTGAGGTGTAAAATTGTGAGTGAGGGAGGTTGGGTAAAATTGTGATTGAGTGGGATAGCAAAAATTGTGGGGGAAGGAGGAATTGTGAGTGAGGTGAATTGAGAAAGCGGGGCTTGCGAGTGGGAGGCGGGGAGATTGAGAGAGAAGATGACTGTGGGGGGAGAGAAATACACGTGGGGAGGGAGAGAGAAATAAAGGGGAGTTGAGAGCGAAGAGAAGGAGAAGGCTGGGGGTTGAGAAAAGGAGAGGGGGGTTCACAGAGCCGCTGACGCGGGATGGCCCAGGTAGAAACTCTAATCCTGGGCCCCCGAAACACTGCCAACTTCAAACAGCTTGCCATCGTTCCTGCCGCTGCACTTCTACTGCCACCCCTACGGCAGCGACGAGGACAGTGCCCCCCCCCAAATCTTTTTGACCCATTGATTGGCCCGCCTGAGAAAACGCGTGGCGACCCCTGCACCAGAAAATATATATTGACAGTTAAAACCCAATATCACCAATTACGAGGGAGGATAAACTTGATGAGCCACATGTGACACCCTTCTAATGGTCCTTGTGGTAAATATGGCTGCCGTTAATAAAGGTGAAGTCTGCCATTACCCCTACCTGTCAGTAATACATTGGTATTGTATTATATGTTATGTATATATGTATGTGTTTGCTTGGTTCCAGCACCTCAGGAATCAGGGGTTAATATGTTTGCAGGAGAATTGTTGCAACTTGGCCTGTGACTTTTCCCTGTATCCTTGTCATGTTGCAAATGTTATGTTGCAGTTTTACCCACCAATCAGCGCCTGGGCATGTAGGCAGCACCTGGCCCTGAGTGTTGCAATATTATGTTTTAAGTGTATAAAAAGGTGGGGAGGGAGACCCCTAGCAGACAGAGCCTGCAGAGAGTTACAGAGGTGTTGCTGTGACAGGGAGAAGCTGCCGTGTCCACTGAGCCACTCTAGTGCTGGTCTCAGGCCTGAAAACAAGTCATGTAGGGAAGAAAAGAGAACAGGGGAAATCTCTGCAAGGAGGTCCCTGCAACAAGGTATGCAGGGTATCCCCCAGTTGGGTATGTGTGATGTTTTGTATAGTTGTGGATATACTTTTCCAATAAATTAATTTTATAAACTCTCGTGTTCTGTCTGGCGATATTGATCCCTGGTATTAGACCTGGTCTCCCGTGCCAGTGCTAACTAAAGGTTTTATTGACCAGCTTTCAGGCAAGCGCTCTTCCTTTAGGTAAAGAGACTACCAACCTGAATGTTTCTTAATATATATGACAATCTAAAAGCAATTAGGCACCATCTCTTATAAATGTCTGTCCTGCCTAGGATGAGAGAGAACGAGGCACGTTTAATAATGTAGCGGTCAATAAATAAAAGTATTTTTAAAACAACTTTTCCATGGTAGACACAATCATTTGCGAGGAGGGGGGAGATTGCAATATTTAGTCAGTGTCTTGTTGATAAGACTGTTTGTCAGTCCCAAGATCTAGAAGTGACTGCTTGGCTTTGGTAGCTGACATGCTTGAATTGAGCGAGCCCAGAGAAAAATAAAGCGCATTAAACCGTTCCGTGTAAAAATGAATCTTTCCAAGGAAGCCGATTACACGGATAATTCTTTGTGACCTGCTACGTGAGGCTGCATCTTCTATTCCTTCAATGCCCCGGGGACTTTGCTGACCCCCCTCATGCGTTGTGATCACTGTGAAATGCGACATTGGAGAAACATTGATGCCAAATAATTGCTTTATTTGAAGCGTCGTTGAAATGCTGTCAAAATAGGCTCATCACTGAGCCTCAGATAGCATGGGGGTGAAAGCAGACAAACAGCATAAAGGATGGTGCTAATACAGTATATCTAGTAAACAGAGAATCTAACATGGCATACACATTAACATAGATTAGATGACAATATGTAACGATAACACCTGCAGAATGGTCCCTTGGCACCGGACAATATGCACTCTGCTACTAGGTATTCTGGACCATCCTTCCTCCTCCTTGCCCACCCCATGCAGGCGTCCACAGCTTGCTGGCAGGATTAGCAGTCACCCAACACAGACAGACACACCGTAGCCTGTGCTGTACTTGTATTTTTCTATTACGGCTGGCTTTGTTAAGCAAACAAGCTAAACCCACCGTACTGAATTCCCCCCGGGCGCTCAGACACGCACAGGTGGTGCATATTACATGAGGAGTCGGCTCCTGAAAACACACCGGCAGAACGCGGAGTCTCCGGGTGACATTTAATGCTAAACACTACACAGCACTGAGCCTCGCAAGCAAAATAAATAAATGGCATTGAATTGTATCGATGCTCAGGTGACAATTTTCCCGAGTCTGCAATTATACAAGACGTGCCAGCCTGGCGTGGTTTGCATCTAATATTCCTATTCTGCTGAACGCCTTGCTCTGCTCGTGGATACAGAGCCCCGGGCACTGCTCGGCTCGTGCAAAAGAAAAAGGTCCGTTTGGGCTCCTGATCGCTGGTTCCAGGTTGGATCCTTGTGGCTCACGTTGCCTTATCGCCCCCAATACTGCACGCAGAGCAGGCACTGCGTTGATGGGATGTGTAAATAGGCAGTTCTGCGTATTCGGAGAGCAACAGATGTACTTCATCCACAGCTATTTTTTTTTCTCTCCGTCGGGAATCTAAATTCCCAACATCACTGTGAAATCCTCCCAGTGGCATGTGTCGTTTTTGACAAATGTCGATGTCAATTCATTTTTGTGTTTGGGGCGTCATGTAAATCAGTGGCGCGCAAACTTTTTTTGTCTGCGCCCCCCCCCCCCCTGCCTGCTCTCCCCCGCTGCCCTTTTCTCCGGCAGTTTCTGATGTCACAACGTCATGTTGCCAAGGCAACGCGATGTCATGTGACCCGCGGCGTCATTGTTGCCCGCGTTGCCAGAAGCCGCAGGAGACAAGGTAAGGGACTTATATAGAGGCCTCGCACGCTCTCCCGGCATTTTATTTAAATGTTGTGGGGGAGAGCGCGGGGCCTCTGTAAGCATTGCATAACCCCCTCCCCACCCCCTGAATATTTTGCGCCCCATAGATGTAAATGCTGTAGAAATAGCTATACTCCCACTCAGCCACGATCACTTCAGCGTTGGAATCACTGCAGAATGATGCACAGTTGGATATGAGACAGAAATGAAAGCAGCAAATAGTATGTGTTCCTTAACCCTGTTTAGTTTAGTCAGAGTTTTATTTAACCTTTTTTTTGTTTAAGGAAACCTATAATTATATTGTGAAATTCTGGGGAATCCAACTCTCTCTAACAGCACGGCTGAGGTCAGATGCATTGTAAGGAACCCCAACCATCTTTAATAGCGTGTCTGAGATCAGATACATTGTAAGGAACCCCAACCCTTTCTAATAGCGTGTCTGAGATCAGATGCATTGTAAGGAACCCCAACCCTCTCTAATAGCGTGTCTGAGATCTGATGCATTGTAAGGAACCCCAACCATCTTTAATAGTGCGTCTGAGATCAGATGCATTGTAAGGAACCCCAACCCTCTCTAATAGCGCATCTGAGATCAGATGCATTGTAAGGAACCCCAACCCTCTCTAATAGCGCGTCTCAGATCAGATGCATTGTAAGGAACCCCAACCCTCTCTAAAAGCGCGTCTGAGATCAGATACATTGAAAGGAACCCCAACCCTCTCTAATAGCGCGTCTGAGATCAGATGCATTGTAAGGAACCCCAACCCTCTCTAATAGCGCGTCTGAGATCAGATGCATTGTAAGGAACCCCAACCCTCTCTAATAGCGCGTCTCCGATCAGATGCATTGTAAGGAACCCCAACCCTCTCTAATAGCGCGTCTCCGATCAGATGCATTGTAAGGAACCCCAACCCTCTCTAATAGCGTGTCTGAGATCAGATGCATTGTAAGGAACCCCAACCATCTTTAATAGTGCGTCTGAGATCAGATGCATTGTAAGGAACCCCAACCCTCTCTAATAGCGCGTCTGAGATCAGATGCATTGTAAGGAACCCCAACCCTCTCTAATAGCGCGTCTGAGATCAGATGCATTGTAAGGAACCCCAACCCTCTCTAATAGCGCGTCTGAGATCAGATACATTGAAAGGAACCCCAACACTCTCTAATAGCGCGTCTGAGATCAGATGCATTGTAAGGAACCCCAACCCTCTCTAATAGTGCGTCTGAGATCAGATCCATTGTAAGGAACCCCAACCCTCTCTAATAGCGCGTCTCCGATCAGATGCATTGTAAGGAACCCCAACCCTCTCTAATAGCGTGTCTGAGATCAGATGCATTGTAAGGAACCCCAACCCTCTCTAATAGCGCGTCTCCGATCAGATGCATTGTAAGGAACCCCAACCCTCTCTAATAGCGTGTCTGAGATCAGATGCATTGTAAGGAACCCCAACCCTCTCTAATAGTGCGTCTCCGATCAGATGCATTGTAAGGAACCCCAACCATCTTTAATAGTGCGTCTGAGATCAGATGCATTGTAAGGAACCCCAACCCTCTCTAATAGCGAGTCTGAGATCAGATGCATTGTAAGGAACCCCAACCCTCTCTAATAGCGCGTCTGAGATCAGATGCATTGTAAGGAACCCCAACCCTCTCTAATAGCGCGTCTGAGATCAGATACATTGAAAGGAACCCCAACACTCTCTAATAGCGCGTCTGAGATCAGATGCATTGTAAGGAACCCCAACCCTCTCTAATAGCGCGTCTGAGATCAGATGCATTGTAAGGAACCCCAACCCTCTCTAATAGCGCGTCTCCGATCAGATGCATTGTAAGGAACCCCAACCCTCTCTAATAGCGTGTCTGAGATCAGATGCATTGTAAGGAACCCCAACCCTCTCTAATAGCGCGTCTCCGATCAGATGCATTGTAAGGAACCCCAACCCTCTCTAATAGCGTGTCTGAGATCAGATGCATTGTAAGGAACCCCAACCCTCTCTAATAGTGCGTCTCCGATCAGATGCATTGTAAGGAACCCCAACCATCTTTAATAGTGCGTCTGAGATCAGATGCATTGTAAGGAACCCCAACCCTCTCTAATAGCGCGTCTGAGATCAGATGCATTGTAAGGAACCCCAACCCTCTCTAATAGCGCGTCTGAGATCAGATACATTGAAAGGAACCCCAACACTCTCTAATAGCGCGTCTGAGATCAGATGCATTGTAAGGAACCCCAACCCTCTCTAATAGCGCGTCTGAGATCAGATGCATTGTAAGGAACCCCAACCCTCTCTAATAGCGCGTCTCCGATCAGATGCATTGTAAGGAACCCCAACCCTCTCTAATAGCGTGTCTGAGATCAGATGCATTGTAAGGAACCCCAACCCTCTCTAATAGCGCGTCTCCGATCAGATGCATTGTAAGGAACCCCAACCCTCTCTAATAGCGTGTCTGAGATCAGATGCATTGTAAGGAACCCCAACCCTCTCTAATAGCGCGTCTCCGATCAGATGCATTGTAACTTCTTTGTTTGGTGCAATTTTCATATGACCTGAAAATTGCACGAAACCCTTTAAGGATGTCAAGGGAACCCAAGGGATCCTAGGAACCCCGTCTGAAAAACACCGGCCTCATATGTGATTCGTGCTTCCATCGCTCGCGTGCAGCCCCATAAAAACGAGCACAAGTCAATGACGTACAGTGTACGTCGTAAGCGCCCCTGGGGTGGCTCTTTTCATGAAGTACGATATATGTCATTGGGACACTGAAGGGGTTAAGCATCAACCATATTTTAAAGGATAAACACAAACAACACAAATAGCAGATACCGAGTTACAATGCGGTTCACTGGTTACGCTTTATTGCATGTACTATTTGTGTTGCAGACTGGGATCTCACACTCTCCAGTTCCAAGTAGGCGCTGTAATGCATTTCTAATCACAAGTTAATTATGTGATTCCGCACTCTCCATCCCCAGTGATTTACCAAGGTTATGAAATATCATTTCAGACCAAGGCCTGGTAGATTCTTACATCTTTTCTCCCCTCAGCCTGACAATCGGCACCACACAGATAGCAGTCCCTGCTGCTAATTGACGAGAATGCGGCACTTTGCCAATCATGGCTATCTGGATTAGGCAATGAACTCCAGCAAATCCTACATTTGTAAAGCATCAAGGCAACTGTATTCACCCAGCACTGTCAGGCCGCGGCCATGGTTCGAGCGACGGCGCGCGCAGCTCTAACAAAATGCAGGGGATCTATGGGGCCGACCATAGCGTGCACGAACGCGCACGCGTGGAAGGGCGACGGAGCAGCAGATTGTTCAGCAGACAAATTATTTTCTTTTTGTTGTGCGACGGCCGGGTCACGTGAGCGGTCCAGCCAATGAGGGTGAACCAGCCTTGTGACATCACGGCCACGCCTCCACATCGCTGTGGATCTCAGGCCACAGATCACTCGGCCGACATGCGCTCCGTCGCGCGCCCACTATATCCGAGGCCAGAGTGGGTGATATAACAGTATCGCAGGGCTCTTCAACTAGTTCTCCAAAGAGGCAGATCAGAACAAAATGGAAAGTAGAAGGCCGCAAGCTTATTGCAATGTAATATTAGATATACTCAAAGACAGGAAAATGACTACATTTCGAAAACATTTATAACAACTGTACTCTATATTTACATGACCTTAATTTACAAGTGAGTTTCATGGTGGAAAAACAGCCCGTAGCTGCCTAAGGCTGCGGCCACAGTACCTGCGCTGCATGAGCGTCAGCGAGGCTGGCGGCACCTGCAGCCGATTCCCCTGGTCTGCAGGGAGCTGCAGACCAAAAGACAGGGGGGGCGTGACGGGGGAGCGGCCGTGACGTTACCTGGCAGGTTCGCCCTCATTGGCTGAACCGCCGGGGGGCGTGGCTTAGCGCTCCGTCGCTACTCCTGGTCACAATTCTCTTGCGAGCAGGAGTCACCGTCGGCAAAGCGCAGAGCCCTCCCCCCCCCCCCCCCTCACAGCGGTCCCGGTCCCATTGTGCAGCGGCTATTGTCCCTGCAGCGTCCCCAACAGCGGGCGCTGCAGTAGCCAGCGGGCACCTGGCCTAAGTAGTATGAAATTAGCAGGAGTCGAGTGGGTCACGTCAAGACCCTTCGCACACCACCATTTGAAGAGCCCTGTGCTATAGCTTTCATATTGCAGTGTGCAGTAACCAAAGGCTGCCTCCCCTGTGTTAATCAGTATCATCTATATGTTAGCTTTTTGAAGACGTGTAAGGTTTCTATTAAATATTTAGAACGGCAATGTGAAATTCTCTTCTATATAGCTATGACTAATGCACCACAAATCTGGACTGAACGATGTACCTACAGAGCCTGAAATTGAATCAGAAGCACTTTAACAAGACAATCTATGATATGAAAAAACAAAAAACCCTAAACAGCTAAGAGAGCATAAACTGCATTGACGGGAGGTGTAAATAGATAGTCCCGCATACTCGTAAACTTCTACTTGCTTGATCCATATCTATCTTTTTCAACGTCAAAAATGCCTTTACTTGTAGTACATTTAGATCCCCAACTCCTGTCAAATATAAATATATATATATATATATATATATATATATATATATATATATATAGATAGATAGATAGATAGATAGATAGATATTATACTTAGTTAAGTTATGGTGGGTAAAAAAAGTGACAAAAACCCTCCACAGCAAAGCATATAGCAAAGGGAAATATTACTGTGTGCTCATTTGCATGTCTTAGACAGGTCTGCAACCCTGCCTTTCACCATTATCACCCAGCATACAGAGCTTCCACTGCAGCAAGGGATTCTGGGAAATGACATGCAAATGAGCACACAGTGCCACCTTTTGTTCCAAAACCATTCAACATCCGTTTTCAAAAAGCCTGTTAATGGTTTGTACAGTGATCCCTACTTTTCCGTATTGTAGTTATCCAGGGATACAGTATACAGGCTCTGTTGTTTTTGAATGCCCCCAAAAATATGTCTGCTATTGTTTAAATACAGAGCGACATCCACGTGGAACAATGCGGGGCACAGATGTTTCGGGCAAAAGCCCTTTGTCAAAGAGTAACTCTTTGACAAAGGGCTTTTGCCCGAAACGCATCAGAGTTCTTTGCTTCTGTGTCCCCCACACTGGTGCCATGGAATAAAGATTATTTCTAACCTCATCCTTGCTGGTGTCTAGCCCCATTTTCTTACAGCTGTACTACGCATTGTTCCACGTGGATGTCTCTCTCTTTGACCGTTTAGCGTGATGCACGCAATGGGATGAAACGCCTATCACTGTGAGTACTCTTTTCTTCATTTTATGCGGATGTGGAGATTTTGACCATCTCTTGAGTGCTACTCCTGGGTGACTGTTTCCTAGTGGTATACTACATAGGATTATCATATATCCAGACTGCTGTCTGTTACCACACCATGGATTGTTATAACTCGTGTCCCCATATAGGAGATCAATATGCACACGGTCCATGAGTCTCACTAGGCTTTATCATATTTCATCCATTATCTAACTCAATACATTGTTCAGGACTTTATTGAGATATATGTACCCTCTGCTTACTGAGCACCGATCTTTCGAAATTGTTTAAATACAGTTAATGGGGTAAGACAAGAATGCCTCTTCTCAACTTCACGAATTGAGAAGTGGCTGTTTTGCTCTGAGCTGTAGTAGTGTGCTGGCTAATGATAGCTCTAGAGATTGAATACAATAACATAACAGAATAATGAGGCACAGGATCGATCATTAAAAAATAAATATTTTTTTAAGAGTTTACCTTGAGATTAACAAAAAATGGCAAAGTGGCATTATGGGTCTATTTTAATTTCAGTCAAAGGTGTATGATGGAACTGCTCCTGGCACTCTGGGCCTCCTGGATCTCTGCGGCGCCAACATTTTTTCATAGTACAAACTCTCTGAAGCCTTTTGAAGGGACACTCCCATTTACAAGAAAACTGAACATTTAAGGAGTTACATTTGGGGGGGGGAAGGAGATAAGTATTTGAATATATATATATATATATATATATATATATATATATATATATATATATATATACTGTCATTAAGGTTATGGTGGGTAAAAAAAGTGACAAAAACCCTCCACAGTAAAGCATAAAGCAACTGTAAATATTACTGTATGTTCATTTGCATGTCTTAGACAGGTCTGCTCATTTGCATGTCATTTCCCAGAATCCCTTGCTGCAGTGGAAGTGCTGTATGCTGGGTGACAATGGGGAAAGACAGGGTTGCAGACCTGTCTAAGACATGCAAATGAACATACAGTAATATTTACAGTTGCTATATATATATATATATATATATATATATATATATATTAATATTAGTTTGAGCATTATTATCCACAGCATTTTAACTTTTTCTTTTTTTGTTTTTAATGGTAATGCAAAGAAATATATGCAGTAACTCCCTGTCTGGGTATCTGCTTGGAGAGGGGGCAGAGCGCGTCTCTGCAACCATTTCAAAACCAAAATGACCCATAATCTTTTACATTTATGTATGTATTTATGTCTTTATTTATATAGCGCCATTAATGTACATAGCGCTTCACAGGAGTAATATACGTGACAATCATATAAATAACAAATAATATAAATAACACAAAGGGGAGAAGTGCTTCAGACATAAAAGTAACATTTAGGAAAAAGAGTCCCTGCTCCGAAGAGCTTACAATCTAATTGATTGGTAGGAAGAACGTACAGAGACAGTAGGAGGGTGTTCTGGTAAGTGCGACTGCAAGGGGCCAAGGTTTATGTATGAGGTGTTAATTATCAGCCATGGAGCTTCTCATATGCTTCTTCTTTAAGCAGGTGTGTTTTAAGGTGGGTCTTAAAGGTGGATAGAGAGGGTGCTAGTCGGGTATTGAGGGGAAGGGCATTCCAGAGGTTTGGGGCAGTCAGTGAGAAAGGTTTAAGGCAGGAGGGGTTTTTAGATACAAAGGGGGTAGAGAGAAGACATCATAGAGCAGAACGCAAGAGTCGGGATGGTGTATAGCGAGAAAATAGGGCTGAGATGTAAGGAGGATCAAAAGAAGAGTGTAAAGCTTTAAAAGTGAGGAGGAGAATTGAGTGCAAGATGCGGGATTTGATAGGAAGCCAGGAGAGGGATTTCAGCAGGGGAGACGCCGAGACAGATTTAGGAAAGAGTAGAGTGATTCTGGCAGCAGCATTTAGGATATATTATAAGGGAGACAGGTGAGAGGCAGGGAGGCCGGACAGCAGGAGGTTACAGTAGTCGAGACGGGAGAAAGTGAGGGTCTGTGTCAGAGTTTTAGCAGTCGAGTAACAGAGGAAAGGGCAAATCTTGGTAATATTGCGGAGGAAAAAACAACAGTTTTTTGCTACCTTTTGAATGTGAGAAGAGAAGGTTAGAGAGGAGTCGAGTATGCCCCTAAGTAGCGTGCTTGGGCTACTGGATGAATTATAGTACTTCCAATAGTAATGTGGAAGGAGGTAGTAGGGCCAGGTTTGGGAGGAAGTATGAGGAGCTCTGTTTTTGCCATGTTAAATTTAAGTCGGCGGAGGGACATCTAGGATTATATAGCCGAGAGACATTCAGAAACTTTAATCTGTACAGCAGGTGTAAGGTCAGGGGTTGAAAAGTAAATGTGTGTCATTAGCATAGAGGTGATTGATATTTGAACCCAAGAGATGTGATTATGTCACCTAGAGAGAGTGTGTAGAGAAAAGAGAAGGGGTCCCAGGACAGAGCCCTGGGGTACCCCCACAGAGAGATCAATAGAGGAGGAGGTGTTGGCAAAAGAGACACTGAAAGTACGATGGGAAAGGTAAGAGGAGATCCAGGATAGAGCTTTGTTACGAATGCAAGGAGTATGGAGAATGTGAAGGAGAAGAGAGTGGTCCACATTATCAAATGCTGCAGAGAGGTCGAGTAATATGAGCAGAGAGTAATAATGACCTCTGTCTTTGGCAGCAAGGAGGTCATTAGTTATTTTAGTGAGGGCTGTTTCAGTGAAGTGAGCAGTGCAGAAGCCAGATTGTAGAGGGTCTAGGAGAGACAAGATGTTCAAGGAGTTTAGAGGCAAAAGGTAGGAGGGAGACAGGTTGATAGTTGGAAAAACAGGTAGGGTTAAGCTTGCTGTTTGAGTAATGGTATAACTGTTGCATGTTTGAAAGAAGAGGGAAAGGTACCAGAGTAGAGGGAGGAGTTAAAAATGTGTGTGAGCGTAGGGATTATAGTAGGAACAAGAGGTTTTAGGAGATGGGAGGGAATAGGGTCAAGAGGGCAGATGGTAGAGGGAGAAGAAGATCAGCAACGACACATTCTCCTCTGTGACAGCGGCTAAAGAGTCAAGGAATGCAGGAGAAGAGTTAGGAAGAGGTGTAGGATGGAGGAGGATACAGAATGGATAGCCTGACGTATGGATACCACCTTTTCCTTCAAATAGTCGACAAAGTCCTGAAGTGAGATGGAGGAAGCAGAACAGGCAGCAGAGGGTGGTCGGAATAGGGAGTCAAAGACAGAGAAGAGTCGGCGTGGATTAGACTTGAGCGTGTTGATTAGTGAAGAGAAGTAGGTTTGTTTAGCTGGAGACAGGGCAGAGTTGAAACAGGATAGCATAAATTTGTAGTGAAGAAAGTCTGCGAGTGTGAGATTTCCTGAGATTTCCTCCAGAGACGTTCAGACGAACGAGTGCAGGAACGCAGCTTGCGCGTATGGGAATTTAGCCAGGGTCTGGGGTTCAAAGGGCGAGAACGGCAGAGAGAAAGCGGGGCATGTAGATCAAGAGAGGAGGATAGGGCAGAGTTGTAGTTCCTGACCAGGTTGTCAGGGTCTGGAGCAGAGCTGAGAGAGATGAGGGAAGAGCGTAAAATAGAATCAAAAGATGGTTGGTTAATAGATCGCAGGTCTCTGCAGAGACGAGGGGTAGATGGAGAAGGGAGAAGTGAGAGAGAGAAAATGAGATCAGGTGATGGTCAGAGAGAGGAAAAGGGGAAATGGAGAAATCCGAGAGAGAAAATATTTTAGTGAAAACCAGATCTAGGTAATGGCCATCCTTGTGGGTGCTGGCTGCAGTCCACTGTTGAAGGCCAAAAGAAGAGGTTAGAGAGAGAAAGCGAGAAGCCCAATGGAGAGAGGGGTCATCAATATGGCTGTTGAAGTCCCCAAGGAGAAGAACAGGGGAGTCTGAGGAGAGAAAGAGAGCCAGGATTCAGTGAGAGAGAAAGACAAAAGGGGGATGTGTAGAGATAGGTGGGAGATATATGACCGCCACGTGGACAGGGAGAGGAGAGAAGATCTGGACAGTGTGAGCCTCAAAAGAGGGAAAAGCAAGAGAGGGAGGAATTGAAAGGGTTCGGTAACGGCAGATAGAGAGCAGGAGCCCCACGCCACCACCCCTGCCATCCGGGCGCGGAGTGTGGGATTGTACGCCAGTTCTTCGTTCTATATTTTGTCAGCAATTCACTTGGCAGCACGTCCTATCAAGACATCAGATCATGCTACATGTGAGTAATTTATTTATTCTGTTTATAGGGGGACCATCCCATTGAGGATTACATAGGGGCTTCATTGCTAACCCCATCTCTAGGGATATTTTGGCCCCAATTAGATTGTAAGCTCTTCGGAGCAGGGACTCCTCTTCCTAAATGTTACTTTTATGTCTGAAGCACTTATTCCCATGACCTGTTATTTATATTATTTGTTATTTATATGATTGTCGCGTATTACTACTGTGAAGCGCTATGTACATTAATGGTGCTATATAAATAAAGACATACAACACAATAAGAGAGGGAAGCTTCCAGAGCAGTCAGACTGAGTGAGCCAAGTCTCAGTTATAGCAAAGAGGAGCAGAGAGTGAGAGAGAAAGAGGTCATGCACAGAGAGGAACTTGTTAGGGAACTCCAGGCAGCGAGCATTCCAAAGGGCACAGGAGAACGGGAGAGAGGAGGGAGGGTGACGGGATGGCTATGAGGTTAGAGAGGTTGACACCAGAAGGAGTAGAAGTTGTATGTGGAAGGCGAGGACGAGAGAATATATTTTGGGGGGTTTTGTTTGTGTTCTTACGGTCTCTACTTTTATCCCCTTAAACACATCATTACCATTAGTTCACTTTGGTCCCATGTCATACATCACAGTTATGTGGTCTACTGTGATTCTTATCTATCTCCCCTCTCCTCCCTCTCCCCCATGGTGCGGCAGTCTGAATATTTTTGCTTTTCAGTGGAAAGGCAGTGAATAAATGGTTATTTGAATGGCTCCATATTATGACCTTATTCACTATGGTGGTGACAAATGGGAGTCCCAATTACTCAATGGAGCCAAGCTCTTCCAGCACGGGGAAGTTTGCTAGGACTGAATTCCTGTTATTCCCTTGAGAAAAAAAAAAAAAACACATCAAGAGAGCTGCTACTGAAATCAAGCATGATATGAAAATAAACTCTCAAGCAGCACTTCTTTCCTTCCTGTCATTCTTCCCAATTCACCTCTGTGTTAAGATATTCCCTTTTGGTTTCTGTGCTGCTCTGATGTATGTCACTGTAATGGCTTAGGGGGGGGGGTCATTGTATATTGTACCAAAGTGGCAGTTCGGGTTGTTTTCTGCCAAAAATCCTCATTGACATAGAATTACCCCTTTAGTGTTGAACATAGTTAAGGGCTTCGCTGTCTCTACCAACAACGGCTTTGAATAAGCAGTGCTAATCCGAGCACACAGGTGTGGATTTGATTCAACCCGTGGAGTTGCAGGTTCGGTGGCAGACTGAAGGCCCTGCAGGGCATTTTGGGGCCATGGAAAAAGGAGAAGACTTGCACACTGTCACGGTGCTATAAAGAAAGCCGCCTCCTGGTATTAACATCACTGTACCGCGGAAACAGCCTCACAGGTACTTTAATACCAAACTCATAAAGTGTCAGTACATCACTGCAATATTCCATGTACTTTCTAAGCAATACAAAAACCATAAAGGAAAGAAATTGCAGAGCTGAACAGATATACAGATATGCGGCCGTTATTCGAACATAACAGGGAGCCGTTTTCGTGTGCACTGCTGTATTTCACGCGGCCAATCACGCGGTTGATTTGTTTGAATTTATGGATCCCGATTTCTTTGCGTGCAATTCTTTGCGTTTCCGTGGCAGAAATGAATGAATTGTAATGTGTACAGTACTGTGCTACTGTGTCAATTTGCAGGTGTTTAAAAACCAGAACACTAAAATGCCATTTTCTGCACTCGATAAAACACAGGTCAACGCGCGGTAATGACGCGCCATGACATGGGTATTCCGAGGTATACAACGCGTGATATGTTCGAATAACGCCCGCTGCATCTGTAGGACAGCGCTAGGATTGAAATGGATAACATAGTGACTGCAGTAGTTTAGGTTGGGAAAAAAAAAACATTCATGTGCCCATTGACTAACTTTTTGCCAAATTCTAATTGGGTATTAATTTATACTATAAATTATATTAGGCGTGTAATGGATCTATGAGTACTTCAGTATTAAGTGATTTCCACTGGACTATCATGGTTATTTCTACTTAATTTGTAATGTATCTCTGTAATTGTTTACAGTATTTACATGCACAGGACTAAGCCTGTCTCACACTGCAGTATTGCATGCACCAGTGCCGTCTTAACGCATGGGCACGCTGGGCAGTTGCTCGGGGGCCCCACGAGCATAGGGGCCCCATGCTAATCTATGCACAGACCAGAAGTTAACACTAATTTTCCGATCACCCGCCTCAACATTCAAATCTCCCGCTAACTCGGAAGAAGGACAAAAATTACGACTTGTAGCGGAGAGTTGGCAGAGCCCAGTGCACTGCTTTGCCCGGGGGCCTATAATGCTGTTAAGACGGCCCTGGCATGCACAGGACTAAGCCTGTCTCACACTGCAGTATTACATGCACAGGACTAAGCCTGTCTCACACTGCAGTATTACATGCACAGGACTAAGCCTGTCTCACACTGCAGTATTACATGCACAGGACTAAGCCTGTCTCACACTGCAGTATTACATGCACAGGACTAAGCCTGTCTCACACTGCAGTATTACATGCACAGGACTAAGCCTGTCTCACACTGCAGTATTACATGCACAGGACTAAGCCTGTCTCACACTGCAGTATTACATGCACAGGACTAAGCCTGTCTCACACTGCAGTATTACATGCACAGGACTAAGCCTGTCTCACACTGCAGTATTACATGCACAGGACTAAGCCTGTCTCACACTGCAGTATTACATGCACAGGACTAAGCCTGTCTAACACTGCAGTATTACATGCACAGGACTAAGCCTGTCTCACACTGCAGTATTACATGCACAGGACTAAGCCTGTCTCACACTGCAGTATTACATGCACAGGACTAAGCCTGTCTCACACTGCAGTATTACATGCACAGGACTAAGCCTGTCTCACACTGCAGTATTACATGCACAGGACTAAGCCTGTCTCACACTGCAGTATTATATGCAGGAACATCAACTGTATTTGCCACCATGAGCTGCAGTTTAAATACCACACTTGTAATAATTAACCATGGATCTTAAATTATCTGTACGACCCAGCAAAGGTGCATGCAAATTTAAGTCCACATCACAGAACGCCCCAAGGTCGAGGGAAGTAACTTGAGAAAACACGGGCCTGATTCAGGCCACCTTGAAATATGTCATGCTGTTCTGCATATCGTTCCAGGTGATTACTCAGAAGATCGTCCTGAGAATCAGGTTGCTGTGCCCTTTATCAAAGTCTGTATTCCAATTGAGAAAAAAAAAACAACACAGAATGAATCTGTTATTTATAGAAGCCCCATTATGTACGTACCCTCTTCTCATCTGTGACGATGTAATTACGACCGTGCTTCTTAGTGAGATGAGGGACAAGGATATCAAATCGACGTCGGAACTCGCAGAACGCCATGTGGTCCGGGTAACCTGGAGAAACACAAGAGTATCACATGGCTGCACAAGAACAGTCCTGGTGGGCAAGTGCACACAGTGAAGTTAGTTAGTGGCCCAAGGAGGGGAGACTTGGGATTCCTGGAGTGAGACTCCATTGAAGTCTGGATGAACCCTGATGCTAAAAATGAGTGAGACTTGGCCCATTACTCCCGATGCTTCCAATACTGAACGTCACCTGTAATGTACAGGTCTGATATCAAGTACAAAGAGGGAATGGTGACATATGTCAGATTATATACAGTATATATATTATTTATTTTTAAGCAGTAATTCAAGTTCATTTTAGCTCCAGGTACCCCCTGCTTCTGGAGATACTAACCTCCGAAATAGGTGCTGGTAGCACTGTCCCTGACTGCCAGGGATCACGTAATGGCCACAGTTCAAAGACCTTGCGCCCTGCGAGCCAATAGGAAGCTGTGATGTCAGGGGTGCAGCTTCCTATTGGCCCATGTGACGTGGGAGCTTTAAACTTTATGGATTTTTAGGATGTCTGTCCTTATGCTTTTTTAGCCAATACATTTTTTTGAGATTTACCATCTTGTCCTATTCTACTTTGGTGTGGCTGTGCTTCGGCTCCCACATGGACACTTTTTTTTATGGCCCAGCTTGCTCAGCCGGAAGTGGCTACCGACACCTAGTTCGGAGGTAAGTATCTCGGAAGTAGGGGTCCCTGGAGTTGAAATTAATGGGGTTCAGCTCTGAATATCCCCTGCTTCAATCCCATATAAAAATTGGAAAAAAAATTATTAAAAATTGCTGGCTTGGATGGCGATTTTAAAGCATAAAACGAATATGAATTAAATGAGGTGCTTTAGTAAAGTACACATTTTGTAACGTTACAAATGTGTGTGCATATATACATACATGTAAAAATACATATATGGACACCAAACTTACTGTGAGTAGATCATTAATCTTTCAGCCTAAATACACGAAAGGCTTTGAGTTTATACCGATATTCTATACTGACAGCTAGCTGGGAATCACAGAAACGCGTGGGAAACTTACACATCGGCCAAATTAAGAGCATACTACAGGGGTGGCCAACGCCAGTCATCAAGGGCCACCAACAGGACAGGTTTTCAAAATATCTCTGCTTCAGCACACGTGGCACAGCCTTTATGTCTGAGCCACCTGTGCTGAAGCACGGATATCCTGAAAAGTTGACCTGTTGGTGGCCATTGAAGACTGGAGTTGGCCACCCCTGGTCTCCTGTATTAAAAGAGATGCAGTGGTAAACTGCGGAAATTACCTGCACAACAAAAGGTTTGAAAGAAAAATCAGATATATTATTTTACGTAATTCAAGCATTTTGGTCTGACAGAAGATTATTTAGAGAACCATTGTGAGCTTTTTTTTTTTTTTTTAAATTGTGTGCACGTTTCTGGGTTTTAATGGCTGCCATCTGTTTATGTTCTTTCTTTGCATGGACTATGACATACACTACATTCGAGGTGGGCAACCCTGTCGCCAATCGCCACAAGTGGCAAATTGGCCATGAAAGTGTGGCGAATTTGAGTTTGCCAGCTCCAACAGTAAAATAAACTTTTTCATGTCGGCGTGTAATGGTTTCCGTTTTCTGGATGAGTCAATGAAGTGAACCAGCAGCAGGTGATGGTGCTGAGGTGAGGGAAGCAGCAGCAGGTGATAGTGCTGAGGTGAGGGAAGCAGCAGCAGGTGATAGTGCTGAGGTGAGTGACGCAGCAGGAGGCGATAGTGCTGCGGTGAGGGAAGCAGAAGCAGGTGATAGTGCTGAGGTGAGTGACGCAGCAGCAGGCGATAGTGCTGAGGTGAGTGACGCAGCAGCAGGCGATAGTGCTGAGGTGAGTGACGCAGCAGCAGGTGATGGTGCTGAGGTGAGGGAAGCAGCAGCAGGTGATAGTGGTGAGGTGAGTGACGCAGCAGCAGGTGATAGTGCTGAGGTGAGGGAAGCTGCAGCAGGTGATAGTGCTGAGGTGAGTGACACAGCAGCAGGTGATGGTGCTGAGGTGAGGGAAGCAGCAGCAGGTGATAGTGGTGAGGTGAGTGACGCAGCAGCAGGTGATAGTGCTGAGGTGAGGGAAGCAGCAGCAGGTGATAGTGCTGAGGTGAGTGACGCAGCAGCAGGTGATAGTGCTTAGGTGAGTGACGCAGACGAACAGTGGGTGTTGTTTTAAATGTTCAATTGAGCAACCTAATGTCTCAATTTTTACATGGTGTGGCGATTTTAATTTCATTCGCCACACCAGTGGCTACATTGAAAAATAGGTTGTCCACCTCTGCACTACATCATAGAGGGTATTGATTACACCTGTGAAGAGAGTTCTGCTTTACGCACAAACAATGGTGCAATAAAATCTGTTTGTAGTGTAGCATTACAAACCCCTTATACATGCAATAGTTTTGTGTGTGTGTGTGTGTGTGTGTGTGTGTGTGTGTGTGTGTGTGTGTGTGTGTGTGTGTGTGTGTGTGTGTGTGTGTGTGTGTGTGTGTGTGTGTGTGTGTGTGTGTGTGTATCTGTCCACAGTTAATGCTGAAGTGTAAAATTCTTCTGCAGGTTAGCGAGACGGAGCACAGACTGGGCCTGTGTACGGGTAACAGAGCAGCGTCTGCAAACATGCAATAAAAATGGTCTGAAAATTCATTTGGAAGTCCGATTGGGGAGTTGAATGTGATTGTGTGTGTAATTAAATCAAGCACGGAGCAGGTTATTGGAAAAACAGACTCTGCTCGCAATTGTTTGTGAATTCCAGTTCAATTGACGGGTGCGACCTCGCAGCTGATTCTCTATCTCCTAATCTGTCGTCATCTATTGACTGGTGCCGCATCTAACACCGGCTCGGTAAGACGCCTGTATTGATCACATTGCTGGAGACGCGTATCGATTTTTGGGGACTTGTTTATTTTTTGTCACACACACACACTCTTTTTTTTTAAGTCATAATGAGCGGCGTCTCTAAATCAAGATGCTTTTATCGACAGAAGGTTTGTTTGGAAACTCAAACATTCGGTTTCTCTCCTTGAGTGTAAACAGAGGAGCAGGAGTAATGTGAGATCTTTACAGGGGATCATACAACCTCCCTTATCTGGCAGCAGTTGCAGAAATAGAAAACGCCTTAGGGCTTCTGCACAATACTGTGCATATATAGGTGGATGACTTTTATAGGGGGCAATCCCTTATACAACAAACGTTTATTAATGGTAGTGATATGCTCAAGGTTTTTATTGATTCTTTTAACAAAATCTGACTCCTATTAATATTTTGAAACCCTTTTTTCCAGTTAGTATGAACACGTGGTGAGCCGAGACTGGGGATGAGGGAGGGGGTGTGTGGGGGGGATGAGGGAGGGGGTGTGTGGGGGGGATGAGGGAGGGGGTGTGTGGGGGGGATGAGGGAGGGGGTGTGTGGGGGGGATGAGGGAGGGGGGTGTGGGGGGGATGAGGGAGGGGGTGTGGGGGGGAGTGTGAGGGGGGTGGAAGGGGGGAGTGTGAGGGGGGAGGGAGGGGGAGTGTGGGGGGGTAGGGAGCAGGGGGGTAGGGAGCGGGGGGGTGGGGGGGAGAGGGATGGGGGGGTGGGGGGAGAGGGAAGCGGGGATGGGGGGGTATAGGGGGGTGGGGGGGAGAGGGAGGGGGATAGGGAGGGGTTTGACTTCCTCTTCCCCACTAAATATTACATCCAACCTGATTTTGGCTGGTAGAAGTATCAGTGGTGATGGTTTAGCGGGTAAGTGTGATGGTATAGAGGGTAGTGTTGTTAGTGGTGATGGCTCAGCGTGCAGTGTTTGTTGCTAGTGGTGATGGTACAGGGGGCAGTGTCTGTTGTTAGTGGTGATGGTTCAGCGGGCAGTGTTTGTTGTTAGTGGTGATGGTTCAGCGGGCAGTGTTTGTTGTTAGTGGTGATGGCTCAGCGGGCAGTGTTTGTTGTTAGTGGTGATGGCTCAGCGTGTAGTGTTTGTTGTTAGTGGTGATGTTAGTGGTGATGGCTCAGCGGGCAGTGTTTGTTGTTAGTGGTGATGGTTCAGCATGCAGTGTTTGTTGTTAGTGGTGATGGTTCAGCATGCAGTGTTTGTTGTTAGTGGTGATGGTTCAGCGGGCAGTGTTTGTTGTTAGTGGTGATGGCTCAGCGGGCAGTGTTTGTTGTTAGTGGTGATGGCTCAGCGTGTAGTGTTTGTTGTTAGTGGTGATGTTAGTGGTGATGGCTCAGCTGGCAGTGTTTGTTGCTAGTGGTGATGGTTCAGCGGGCAGTGTTTGTTGTTAGTGGTGATGGTTCAGCGTGCAGTGTTTGTTGTTAGTGGTGTTGGCTCAGCGTGCAGTGTTTGTTGTTAGTGGTGTTGGCTCAGCGTGCAGTGTTTGTTGTTAGTGGTGATGGTTCAGCGTGCAGTGTTTGTTGCTAGTGGTGATGGCTCAGCATGCAGTGTTTGTTGTTAGTGGTGATGTTAGTGATGATGGCTCAGCGGGCAGTGTTTGTTGCTAGTGGTGATGGTTCAGCGGGCAGTGTTTGTTGTTAGTGGTGATGGTTCAGCGGGCAGTGTTTGTTGTTAGTGGTGATGGCTCAGCGTGCAGTGTTTGTTGTTAGTGGTGATGGTTCAGCTGGCAGTGTTTGTTGTTAGTGGTGATGGCTCAGCGTGCAGTGTTTGTTGTTAGTGGTGATGGCTCAGCGTGTAGTGTTTGTTGTTAGTGGTGATGGCTCAGCGTGCAGTGTTTGTTGTTAGTGGTGATGGCTCAGCGTGTAGTGTTTGTTGTTAGTGGTGATGGTTCAGCATGCAGTGTTTGTTGCTAGTGGTGATGGTTCAGCGGGCAGTGTTTGTTGTTAGTGGTGATGGTTCAGCGGGCAGTGTTTGTTGTTAGTGGTGATGGTTCAGCGTGCAGTGTTTGTTGTTAGTGGTGATGGCTCAGTGTGTAGTGTTTGTTGTTAGTGGCGATTGCTCAGCGGGCAGTGTTTGTTGTTAGTGGTGATGGTTCAGCGTGCAGTGTTTGTTGTTAGTGGTGATGGCTCAGTGTGTAGTGTTTGTTGTTAGTGGTGATTGCTCAGTGTGTAGTGTTTGTTGTTAGTGGTGATGGTTCAGCGTGCAGTGTTTGTTGTTAGTGGTGATGGTTCAGCTTGTCGTGGTGTACATGGTGTTGGTTTAGCGAGTAGTGGTATTGGTGTACATGGTCGAGGTCTTTATTAATCTTGTCGTGGTATTGGTGGTGATGTTTTACCCGGTCGTGGTGTTGGTGATGATAGTTTCCACCCTCTCTCAGTGCTTGTAGGAGTGTACCGTGCTCACCTTGTCTGTACATGCGCAGAGCATCCAAGAGCCGAGAACCGCGGATCTGAGCCCGCAGGAGAGGCACATCCATCTGCATGAGCTCCGCGTCACAGCGCTCCCCAGACAGGTCCGGCTCGCTGGAGCCAACCCGGGCAGCAGGTACCAACCGGGCATCACTGCTCCAGACGTTCGCTTTCGGCAGGAAGCAGTGAACAAAGTGGATCTTGGATCTTTTGATGGTGTCAATCAGGGCGTCCTACTCAGAGGCAACAGGAAGTGACGTCAGGATAAATAAACAAAATAATAAAAACAATTCACAACAACAACAATAAAACAAATGCTTTTTCTGCTGTCTTTAGCAACGCCACTTCATTAATTCTCTAGCTGCAGAGAGATCAGTTCCTGAAAACTTGTCTCCGGGGGAAATTAAAATAGCCGCTGCCATATACACGCATTAAGGTCACAGGGCTGCCATGGTAACAGCTAAAGTCAGTGAATAATAGCCCAGTGAAAACCCCAACAAGAAAATGTTTTTTTTTTTTTTTTGAAAAGCAAGAACTAAATCATCACAATATGAACTCTCAATTTACAACTTTAATTTTCTTCTTTCTTTTGGAGGGGAGTGTGGGCTTGATGAGGTGGGTTCTAAACATAATTTCAGGGAGGTTGATGAGATTTATAATGCTTTTTAATGCAATCTCTGCTTAGGGGTGACAGAGTAAAACCTATAATGCATGTAATGCTCTTCCAGTAATGCAACGTTTGCCTAGGAGTGACCGAGTAAAAAGCCGTCAATGCAACTAAGTCAAGACCAATGGGGTTATCTCTAAATGGCATTGCCAGAGAGGAAAAACAAGATGCCTATAATACTGCAAGCCCACATGAATCTTTCCATTGCCAGATGTGTCTGCAATGCGTTGCGGGTCCATCTGGCAGCAAAAGGGTTATAGCATTATGAGCATTGTTTGTAGATTGTGCCGCTGCTTCTGACTTCCCCTCTGCTAAAGCAACTTGATGCTCAGAAGCCAAAGGACTGAGATCTACTACTTTGTAGTATCCATATGCCACAAGGGATACTCGTTCCACAGCCTTAGAACAACTAATATGTTGCATGACCCCACTGTTATTAAAGATCCACTGTCACTAAAATGATTAAAGGCACTGTAAGAGCATTGCACCTTTAGGGAGAGCTGCAGGTAAGCGCTGTACTTGGGGAGCTAGCATGAACTGAATGAATGGATCCTGTTGGCCAAACATTTGTTAGCAAGATGTCAGAACTAAAGTTCAGTACAGTATGTCTATTGTAGCACAGTGCCTGACTACAACTCCTGATAGGCAGTGGTATCTAGAGGCCATACAGAACCCATCCTCCAGAAATGTCCTACTATGAATTAGTAAGGTCATGCATTACTGCAGAAAACAAATAGTTTGTGGTGACCCATCTCTGTTTCCAAAAGAGGGTACTCCATGCATGATGTCCTAATAATGAGAGGTAAGTGTGGCATCCTTTTAACTTAGAAGAGGTGTAGCCCTGTAATCATAACTTGTCATCGGGTCTCAGTATAAGCAACATGAAAGAAAGAAAAAAATGGGTTTCCCCTAAGTTTGGAGGATGAATGGGACAGTTTAAGCAATCAAGTTCAACGACAAAGTCATAATATGAAAGGATCATTGTCTGGGCCAATCACGAGCGTTCTGTGTGTGAAAGACGCGCTAGTTGGAGAGAGAGAGAAATGTATCAGAATGCAGGATGGAACACTGTAATTGGCTAATGTCCCATGGCGGATTTATAAATGCTTTATGGGTATGTAAAGTGAGGCGCTCAGCTGAAAAGCATAAACATTACAAAATCTGAAATATCCTGGGTCAAGTTTCCAGCAAGTGAGTGGTCTCTACATACCGCTATATTGTAATGAAAAGTTTGGATAGCAGAAATGTTATTTGTGTGTTGCGGGAGCGAGCTCACTTACCACCTGAAGTTTGATCTGAAAACACAGCGACTTCTTCTTTACAGCCGCCACCCCTGTGGTGAATGTCTTCCTCATGCTGGTGGCCCTGCGCAGGGCAAGCTGGGACCCCCCCTCCAGCCCGGCCACCGAACCTGACAGTATGGTAGCTGTGCCCGTTCTTCCAGCAAATAGACTACTAATGATTTTCCTGCAGGTGGGAGACACGTGTCATTCCAAAACAAGTCATAGGAAGCACAGCCAGATATTTCAATGGGTGGTAAGGGATCTTCATTGATAGCACTGGGGCTTTGTGTGTGGGGGATACAATTAAAAAGGACACTCAATTGAACACCTCTTTCTAAATGGAAGTCACCCAAATAAATGTTGGATGCTAATTCTAGACAAGTAAAATGCTCCCTTTGCAGTGCAATCAAGGCACCTTCTTTTCTTCTCTCCACATGATTGACCTTGGGTAACAAGAAGGAGCACTCTGATTAATTCTTCCTGGTACATCTGTAGAACTAAATCAACATACACACAAGGTGTTACACGCTATGTGTGTGTTTACTGGCTAGAACAAATGGTTCCTGTGAGGTTACACACCAGTTGTGTTATTGTCTAAGTTAACTTACAGTTACACATAGGTTGTGTTATTGTCAGGGGAAGTTGATTATTGCTAACACAAAAGCTGAATGTTACTGGCAAGAACAAATAGTCACAATAAGGTTACACGAGTGTACTAATCAAAGCGACATTATTTATAAGCTGTACATTATTTCTGGAATCAAAAATCAATGTGAGGCTACATAAAAAGGCTATGTTATTGTTTGGCAGTACTGGTCAATTTAAGATACACAGTTACATGCGGATTGTGTTACTGCCTGAAAGAACTGATCAGTTAGGGGATACACAAAGGATGCCGGTTACTACTACGTGAGTCAGTGTCTTCTAATGCAGGGGTGTGCAAACTTCTTGCCTTGTGCCCCCCTGCTGGCACTCCCCCTCACCCCCAACCCCCCGCTCACTGGTCTGAAGTGTCAAATGACGGTGCGTGGTCATGTGACGTCACGTCACCCCGTGGCTTCATTTGACGCAGAGTTGCCAGAGCGACGTGTCCGTAAGCCGGCTGAATCATGGTAAGTGGAGTTGCAGAGGCCTTGCACGGTCCCCCAGCATTTCATTTAAATTCCTTGGGGAAGAGCACGGGGCTTCTGCAACATCAGCGCCTCACCCCCCAAAAAAAACAAATTTGCAGCGCCCCTCAGCTTGCACACCCCTGTTCTAATTAACTCACTTCTGGGAGTCTTGCAGCAAGAGAACAGCATTCTGGGAAGCAGGATTCTGCTTGACATAGTTTAACCAGCCTGTCGCATCATACTCCACCCAGTTGGTGCCGTAGCTGTGACCCAGCAAGAAGTTTCGAGCCTTATTGCTTCGGAGTACAGGTTTCTTACCTGGGAACAATGTAAAAGAAATTAACCGAGACAGCAATAGAAACACAAAGAGGGAGGTTTCTTTGGGAAGCACAGAAATATGCAGTAAGACAACACAACTATACATCGAAATACAAAGTCTAAGGCAATATAACACTAGCATGGACATCACACCCTACAGCTGTATCTTCTATATTGCATTGCACAACACTGCATGGGTGTGAACCCTTATATTGTATATTTATATTGTAGTCCAGGGGTCCCCAACGCACCATGGCGCCCGCGACTGTCTGGTCAACCAGTTGATAATACGGCGTAGATCACTGGAGGCCTCACACCAGGGTAACTGTATTGTGTGTGTGTGTGTGTGTGTGTTTCTTGGTTAGTGCCCGCCACTCTCTCCTGAACTCTCAAGTGGGCCCCTGGGCACAAAAAAGTTAAAGAACCCTGTTGTAGTCCTTAGGAGGACACACACAGTGACAAATAAATGACTCAATAGCTCAAAACAGGTGTGTGTCTATATTTTACTATTTGGACCCATAATGGTGGAACATGGGATGGACAGCTCTGCAAGTTATTATTAGTATATACTTACATATACTAGCGTCCCATTACCGGTCTCCTCTTGTGGCAACATGACAATGTTAAAGCAGTATAACGAAGGGGGGGCTACACTGCTTTGAATGACCCCGTCCTCCCACATTACTTGGCTCCCTTTCTCTCTAACGGCAGTACGACGATTACAGCATTACAAAGAAGTTGCCTGTCTGTTTAAGTTGCTATGTACAAGTTGTATTACCCGTCTCCTCTCCTTCCTGGGGTCCATAGTAGTCGAAGAGACGTTCTAACAGTGTGTCCTCGTTGCCAGCAGGCTGCAACGCCTCTTCTTCCAGTAACCACAAGAGACCTCGGGCCTCATCTGTCCTTGCCAGGGTCCTCACCTACAGATACACAAGCTCATCACCCATGATGCAGTTTTTCCCATTGACCGAGGTCAGGCAAACTTGCCGCACAAAAGGGACCATTGGCTTTAACAATGAGATGTTCTAACAAGCTACCATTAATCTGTTCAACCACCCCCCGTCCTCCCTCACTTATCCAGAGTCTCATTCTCCTGTCCTGGAGGCAGCTTTGGCTCTCTAATTGTCAGCCTGATTTTCTTGATGAAATGGCAGTAAAGAAAGAGGAGGGGGGGGGGGGGGGGGGAAAGACAGCCCAGTCAGCAGGGGTAAATCTCCGCTCATTTAAAAAAAAAAAAGGCACTTAAAGAAAAGAATCAATACTTAATGCTTGAGACAGTAAAAACACATTATTTCGCAGTAAAACGCTTTCGTCTTGTTGCTTGCTCTCTTAAAAATTCAATCTGGGCGACTAGAAGGTGAAATTACAGCCTACAGTGGCGCGTGATATAATAGCCTCAGACGGACGCACCCATGCGCGCGCACACACACACACACACACACACACACACACACACATTGCTGCTGCTGCTGCTGCTTGAGAAACTTGTGATTTGTAGTACCAACACTTATTCAGATACAGCTACTTGCCAAAGTAGAGATGGAAGAATAATACCACACTTATTCTATTATAACTATGCATGACTATGAAATGGGCATAGAAAGAGTGGTACATGCAGCAATCGTTCAAGAGCCTACAATCCAATTGTACCGTAGTGAAATTAAAGCAGAAATCCAAGTGGCTTTTTAAAATAAATAATAATAATTAAAAAAATAAAACTTTTTAGCATATTGTTTGAAAAAGGTGGTCCACTGCGCTGAACTCAATTAATTTCAGCTCCAGGGACCCCCTGCAACCAGAGATAATTGCCTTAGAAGGGGGTGTTGGTATCTTTCGGCTTTTACAAGCTCCTGCGTCACATGGGCCAATAGCAGGCTGCACCGGATGATGTCACGGCTTCCTATTGGCCTGCAGGGTCAAGGAGCTTTGTAAAGGGGCCCTAATCTGAACCCCAGCTAACGAGCCGGAGCAGCTACTGGCACCCCCTACGGAGGGGGAGCTGAAATTAATGGGGCTCAGCTCCAGAGACCCATTGCTACAATTATATACTGTGCGTATATATAAAAGTAACAAAAACGGTGCGTGGATTGGCATTTTAAGAGGTCTAACTAGTGTCTTCAAGCTGAATGTAGAGAGAGATGAGGCTCAGATACGAATAAGGGGAAACAGAGACTTGTGTGTTACCGTATTTGTCGGCACGCACACACAGAGACAGGTTGTAACAGCAACATGAGGACTCCCAGCACAATACAGACGTGGACCTGATGAGCTGTTTAAGAAACAGTATTCAAAGTAGCTCCCACTCCCTTGAATTATTTATACCACGGCCTCTCCCCCAAGCAGAGTGGCGTTTATCTGGGGCAGGTAACGGTGTGTCCAGCAAGGCCATGTGAACCACCAGGGGTGAGCCCTTGACAAAAGCCGTTTTTATTTAATCCATTTTATTTCATATCCCTGCCCTCATAGACGGGATATTAGACTAGCAACTACTGGTTATTATACCTAAGGGGATTGAGCATTATAGTGCACTTTACTCCTTTATCACTATATAGATTCCAACACCTAAAAGGGTGATGGAGGAATCCAATTCTGCGTCGTTTTTATACCACCATTATTTTAGAGGGACCATGTTAATAAATTTGTTTTTAATGATGTCATAATACATTAATTTAGGGGAATGCGAGTGCCCGCAACTGGGTTTACTTGTCTTGCTGTATTTATATATATATACACCCCTCTACCCAGAGGAGCACCTCCCCCTCCCCTTCCATTTAATCTAAGCAGAGCGGGGGTCCCTTTGTTGTTTTGTATTGTGTCATCTCACAGTAGCGGAAACAAAACAATAAGTAAAATGTTTGCACGTCCCGATAAAAACATCATTTGAGTATTTCGCAGAGCTCGTTTCCCCGCCTCGCTCAACGTATATATACTGCGTGGGCTCCCAACCAAAGAGGAGGACACTGAATGGTCAATATAATTAGTCATTGTGCAGTTTGGAATGTAGCTTTTGAGCCAAAATCTGGTTCGCCCTCATTCACTGAACCGCTGCTGTGACTCGGCCTCCGCGTAAAACCCCCCCAAAAAACTTGTCTTTTGGCAAAGCTGGTCCCGCATCGTGCTTTCTGCAGGCGCGCGCAGGCAGTGACTGGGGCCGGCCCCATAGAGGGTGCGTAACTTGTTCGCAGCGCGTATGCCGTAGCACGCGCAGCAGCCAGCAGTGGAGTCGAGGCCTTATATTACTAAGGTAACATTATCTATTGTTACAGTTTGCAGCTCAACTGCTGGGAACATTGGCAACAAATGATCACAAACAGGAAAGTGTTACAAAGATGTTGCACTGCTGGGGAGGTGGGCTAAAGACTACTATAAAAATCAAAGGATGCTCAGTATATTGAAACTCATTAAAAATGGCATTAAGATTTTAATTGTAAAATTAAAAAAAATAGGTAGTAAGTATTATCTAATAGAGGAGTGCGCAAACTTTTCCCCGTGCGCCCCCCTGCCTACTCTCCTCGGCGCCTCGCGCCCCCCCCCCCCTTTCCTGCTCGGTGTCAAATGACGTGTGGGGAAATGTGCCGTCATGTTGCCATGACGACGCGTCGCTGGAAATAAAGGTAAGTGTGTTATAGAGGCCTCGCGGGGGGAGAACGCGGGAATTCTATAACTGCTGTGCCCCCCCCCCCCCTCGGAAAATCTAGCGCCCCCGTTTGCACACCCCTGATCTAATACTACAAAATGGATTTATAAAAAAAACAAAAAAGCATGTAGGATATTGGTTGGATTGCTCCTTAAATCAAATGGAAACACTCAGCCACAGTAATACTTTGTTTTCAATTTATGATCGGTTTATTTACCATTTAGTTTTAAGCCTGAAGCGAACTCCAATACACCCCAACAATAAAATACACACTGAGCGAATCTTCTCTAGAATACCCGAGTAATGAAAATCCCAGCAAAGTATCAGAGACGAGAGTTAACAAGCAGCTTCTTTGCAAATGTGCAGAGGCCGCCGATTTCAAGAGCAATTATTATTTTGCATTCATATTTCTTAAAAACAGAGTGCTTCTGGGGGATTTACAGGACTAGGGCAAAAGAGAAAGACAATTGGTAACAAAGCCCGTATCTTTTTATGCAGTCGGACTGCACCACTAATAACGCCTCTCTCGGTGGGGTCTGCAACGCATCGCAGAGTCGTAAAGGGAAAAAAAAATGACGCTGTAAGAAAAAGATACGAACAGCGCGGAAAGTGTGGCATGTCTCACTTTGACTTTATTACAGTTTCAAAATCAGCTGTGCGGTGCCTGCGCAGTTTGGTAGAACTCGGGCCAGATGCAACGTTAAAAGTGTTTCCCTGTATCTGCCATTCTGTGAGCACAGGGGGAATAAAGCAGCACTCTACAGCGAGAGGATCGTGTCAGCTAAGCAGCTTAGCGTCTCTAACGCTTATTAACTGACAGAGAGGACGAAGAGGGGGGGTGAGAGGATGAGGAGGGAGGGTGAGAGAGGATGAGGAGGGAGGGTGAGAGAGGATAAGGAGGGGGTGAGAGAGGATAAGGAGGGGGTGAGAGAGGATGAGGAGAGGGTGAGAGAGGATAAGGAGGGGGTGAGAGAGGATAAGGAGGGGGTGAGAGGATAAGGAGGGGGTGAGAGAGGATAAGGAGGGGGTGAGAGAGGATAAGGAGGGGGTGAGAGAGGTTGAGGAGGGGGTGAGAGAGGTTGAGGAGGGGGGTGAGAGGATAAGGAGGGGAGGGAGAGGATAAGGCCGAGCTCACACTGCCTGCTACGGCCTCGCGTTTCCGTGCGCGCGTGTGCCGCGCGCTCCTGCAGCCCAGCGAGCTGTGAGCTAGCTGCAGGAGTTGGGTCGCGACGACTGGGGGCGTGACGAATGCATCACGGAGCTGGTTCGGCTTTATTGGCTGAACCAGCTCACGTGACGCGACTGCAGCCCGGAATGTCAATTTGGGTTGTGGCGGAAAAATGTCGCAGCGCCAACGCTGCACTTTGCCGCCACAAGCAGTTTCTAGTGTGACAACTCTCATCCACTAGCCTCAAAGAGTGCCGAACGTGCGCGGTAGCAGGCAGTGTGAGCTAGCCCTAAGCAGGGTGGGGGGTGAGAGAGGAGAAGGAAAGGGGTGAGAGGATGAGGAGGTGGGGTGAGAGAGGATAAAGAGGGGTGAAAGAGATCGGATGAGGAGGGTGGGTGAGAGAAAGAAAATTGCAGTCACTATTATCTTATATTACTACATTGATTTATTTTAAAAATCCATATAAAATGTGTCATGTTTTTGCTGGTTTTAAAATGTTGACATATGCAAGTATTTCTTCGTATTTATGTTCACATTTACATTATACAGCCGATCAATAAAGTTTCTTTTTTATGAGATTAGGATTACATCAGGCACGGGGGGGACGGACGACTAATATCACGTCTATGAATACAGTATGCGATTACATTACTTGAAATTGAATTAGGAAAAGTCTCTGGGTTAACATTGAACAGAAGGTGGCAACCCTGGTGGTTGAGTAGTCATCATATTATCCCTCATTTTGGCGCCTCCTACGAGTCACAGATGGCACGGTCCAGAGGACACAAATCCGTGCAATTTGGGGATTCTGCACCAAGATTCATTTAAATAGGCAGTGAGACGTTCATGGGACCACTGCCGATAAAGAAATGAGTGAAGCTTCGCAGACCTAAGTGTAGGATCATTGAAAGATACAACCAGCTCTTGTATTGCTTCAGGTCCTGAAGAGCTATCAATGGTCCCATCCTGGTTCCAATGATATAGGATTTTACATATGAATACGTGTGCCATATTGAGAGCTACTGTTTGTCTTCCCAACGAGTTAATAGATACACGAGTCAACACTGCAATTTGATATCCTTTTTGTGAGTGTATTTACACATTGATTATAGGCTGTAAACTTTAATGCTGCTGGTAAACATTTATGCAAAGCAATGTGTTGCAAACCCCGCTGGAAGCCACAGGGTTAATGCTGTATTATTCGGAAAGGAAACAAAGCTTGTCTGCATAACTGAATCTGATGTTTACCAGACACAGTTGCAAGCCAGGCGATTAATCTGATTTGTTTTACTGTATCTATGAGTACGGCCTGTGAAACGTGGGTTGTGTGCCTGTCTCAAGATCTGAGCCTCTGACAACTGACCATGTACTTACGAGGCAGAAGCTGTAAACCAGGGGTGGCCAACTCCAGTCCTCAAGGGCCACCAACAGGTCAGGTTTTCAGGCTATCCCTGCTTCAGCACAGGTGGCTCAGTCATTCTGACTGAGCTCTACTGGATGAAAATAATACATTATTTATTGATATATATTGGTGTAAACATAGAAAAAAGTTAAAACCTAAAGCGATGTACTAGGGAAATCCTAAATATGGACTTCTCTTGTGGTCAAATGGCATAGGTGTATACCTTTAAGTAGCCATTCATGCTGGATGTAACTTGCAGTTAAATATAAACATGTATCACATAGCACTTTCACATAGTTGCATTGTGTACAGATACTGTACCCTGAAAGGGTATTGGACAAATACACAGTGATCCTGTAGAGCAATGAGATACAGTGGTATCAGATAGCACTAGCTCACTTGACACTAAATATCTATGCCTGTGTGTTACACATGGCATTGGTGCCTGCACAGATGAGCTCAGTGCAATCCCAGACAGAGGAGCGCCCCAGTGTCCGTGTGGAAAACTATCTAGGGATAAGCGTTGCTATAAGGTAAGTGTGAGTTGGTTAAGAGCCTAAATGGCCAGTATAGTAGTCAAACCAGGTGTATGCCCAGTCCAGTCTACTTACAGACACCCGATATGGTAATATACCGACAGACACTTCCTGTAATGTAGTAATAGCTCCGCATTCACTCGTAGTCAGCTCTGGCCAACACAGGATAAATAGACCTAATAGTCCCTATCATATGCTAGTGGGATCCACATCTGTGGCCCACATCAAAGTTTAACTGTCAAGTTACTATTGCAGCCGACCGAGAACAAACTCCTGTGAGTCTGTAGTACACCCGACGTCGCTATAACGTCATCCCGACGCGCGTTTCGTTCCAGGACAACGGAACTTCTAGTTCCGTTGTCCTGGAACGAAAAGCGCTGACTACGAGTGAATGCAGAGCTATTACTACATTACAGGAAGTGTCTGTCGGTATATTACCATATCGGGTGTCTGTAAGTAGACTGGACTGGGCATACACCCGGTGAATGGCTACTTAAAGGTATACACCTATGCTATTTGACCACAAGAGAAGTCCATATTTAGGATTTCCCTAGTAAATCGCTTTAGGTTTTAACTTTTTTCTTATGTTTACACCAATATATATCAATAAATAATTTATTATTTTCATCCAGTAGAGTTGAGTGCATCACTTAGGGATCTTTTCTCTTCCCCTCCTATACATATGCATTATCCCTGATAGCACCTCTCTAGTAAGTCATTTATTCTGAGCTGAGCAGGATTCTCCCCCCCCCACCCCACCGCTTGCATTCTGACTGAGCCACTGATTCAGCCACCTGTGCTGAAGCAGGGCTATCCTGAAAACCTGACCTGTTGATGGCCATTGAGGGCAGGAGTTGCCCACCCCTCTCGGAGGGCAACAAGTGGACCTCCAGTGCTTCCCCCTTTTTCCCCAGTGCAGATAGAGGGGAGATGCTGCTGGTGTAGATTGTAGCTTCTCCCCGCTCCTTCAGATAGGGAAGGACAGTGGGCTGAGAGTACTGTACTGTCCCGATCCTCTAGGGTGACCATTCGTCCCGTTTTTTCGTGTGCTGTACCGGTTGCGTGACTGTCCCGGGAATGTCCCGGTTTTTTGTGTTGGCGGCGGTGCTCGGGGATGGGGGCGGCGGTGCGAGGGGATGGGGGGGGGGGGCGGTGCGCGGCGGCGGGGAGGAAGAGGATGCAGAACAGCCCGGCAAGTATTTTTTCTTACTGCCAGGGGTTGGGCTTCTGCAGAAACGTGCCGGGCCTCAGGGGATTGGATGGAGAATGCCAGGGGGCGGGGCTTTAGAAGGCCGGGCCGCAGGGGATTGGATGGAGTATCCGGGGGCGGGGCTTTGACTCTCCCCGGCACTCTGGCCCTCCCTCTGGCTCGTCGGCAACCCGGCTCTCTCCCTCACACCCCCGGCACCCCCCCTCGCTCCCCCCGGCACCACGGCTGCCCACCGGCACCACCCCGGCTGCCCCCCTCAGCACCCCCCCTCGCTCCCCCCGGCACCACGGCTGCCCCCCTCACTCCCCCCGGCACCACTCCGGCTCCCCCCCTCGCTCCCCCGGCAACCCGGCTCTCTCCCTCACACCCCCGGCTCCCCCTTGCTCCCCCTGGCACCACCCCGGCTCCCCCCCTCGCTCCCCCTGGCACCACGGCTGCCCCCACCAATCCCCCCGGCACCACCCCGGCTGCCCCCCTCGCTCCCCCCGGCACCCCGGCTGCACTCGGGCTCCCCCCCTCGCTCCCCCGGCAACCCGGCTCTCTCCCTCCCCCCTCAGAGCCGCTCACAGCCTGCCGCCTCCGCCGAACCCGCAGCCGCCGCAGGTAGGCATATGGGGGGCTGGGGGGGGAGAGGGAGATGCTGCAGGGGGAGAAATAGAAGTGGGGGGGGGGGGGGAGAGGCTGCTTCTGCTGTAAACGCTGCTTGCGTGAGAGTGTGTGTGAGTGTGACAGTGTGTGTGTGAGTGTGACAGTGTGTGTGTGTGTGTGTGTGAGTGTGACAGTGTGTGTGTGAGTGTGACAGTGTGTGTGTGTGTGTGTGTGAGTGTGACAGTGTGTGTGTGAGTGTGACAGTGTGTGTGTGAGTGTGACAGTGTGTGTGTGAGTGTGACAGTGTGTGTGTGAGTGTGACAGTGTGTGTGTGTGTGTGTGTGTGTGTGTGTGTGTGTGTGTGTGTGTGTGTGTGACAGTGTGTGTGACAGTGTGACAGTGTGTGTGTGTGTGACAGTGTGTGACAGTGTGTGACAGTGTGTGAGTGTGTGTGTGTGTGTGTGTGTGTGTGTGTGTGTGTGTGTGTGTGTGTGTGTGTGTGTGTGTGTGTGTGTGTGTGTGTGTGTGTGTGTGTGTGTGTGACAGTGTGTATGAGAGTGTGACAGTGTGTGTGAGAGTGTGACAGTGTGTGTGACAGTGTGACAGTGTGTGTGTGTGAGTGTGACAGTGTGTGTGTGAGTGTGACAGTGTGTGTGTGAGTGTGAGTGTGTGACAGTGTGAGTGTGTGACAGTGTGTGTGTGTGAGAGTGACAGTGTGTGTGTGAGAGTGTGACTGTGTGTGTGTGAGAGAGAGTGTGACTGTGTGTGTGTGAGAGAGAGTGTGACAGTGTGTGTGTGAGAGAGTGTGACAGTGTGTGTGTGAGAGAGAGTGTGACAGTGTGTGTGACAGTGTGTGTGTGTGTGTGTGTGTGTGTGTGTGTGTGTGTGTGTGTGTGTGTGTGTGTGTGTGTGCCAGTGTGTGCCAGTGTGTGCCAGTGTGTGTGTGTGCCAGTGTGTGTGCGAGAGTGTGACGGTGTGTGCGAGAGTGTGGGAGAGGAGGAGAGAGGTGAGGGGGAGAGAGAGAGAGGGGGAGGGGGGAGAGGGGGGGAGAGAAAGAGAGGGGGGAGAGGGGGAAGAGGGAGAGGGGGGGAAGAGGGAAAGGGGGGGGGAAGAGGGAGAGGGGGGGAAGAGGGAGAGGGGGGAAGAGGGAGAGGGGGGGGAAGAGGGAGAGGGGGGAAGAGGGAGAGGGGGGGGAAGAGGGAGAGGGGGGAGGAGAGAGAGGGAGGGGAGGAGAGAGAGGGAGGGGAGGAGAGAGAGGGGGGAAGAGAGAGAGGGAGAGAGAGGATGGGAGAGGGGGAGAGAGAGAGAGAGAGAGGGGGGGAGATGGAGAGGGGGGAGAGGGAGAGAGAGAGGGGGAGAGAGAGAGAGGGGGGGGAGAGGGAGAGAGAGAGGGGGAGAGAGAGAGAGGGGGGGGAGAGGGAGAGAGAGGGGAGAGGATGGGAGAGTGGGAGAGAGAAAGAGGGGAGGAGAGAGGGGGAGAAGGAGGAGAAAAGGGGAGGGAGAGGAGAGAAGGGGGGTGAGAGAGAGGAGGGAGAAAGAAGGGGGGGGGAGAGATCGATAGATCCGTGGGGGGGGGGGGGGTGATGTGAGATGCACGGGGGGGGGGGGTGATGTGAGATGTAGGGGGGGATGTTTAAACCAAAATCATTACAAAATATATACACATTGTTTATTCAAAGTATGAGTTAATTATTATTTATTACCCCCACTTCTTTACACGTCTATTTTGTGATTTACCCGTCGAACATGTTATCCAGATAGGGGTTCCCCAAAATGTACTTAAAGGGTTCCTCCAAACAAAAAAGGTTGGGAATCACTGCTCTATACACACAAACACACACTGCAGCCCCCACCTCTATACACACAAACACCCACTGCAGGGCCTACCTCTGTATACAGAAACACACACTGCAGCCAGGGTTGCCACCTTCTATTGAAGGCTAACGCGGAGATAACATTTTTTTTAGATCTATTTATTATATATTTATTTATCTTGCCTTTGGCTGTATCCTCCCCTCCAAATTCCGTCAACATGGCTGTGCGACGTCACGTAATACACATTGCCGTCACGCGGCATGAAGTTGACATGACAATGGGATGCATTATGGTGACGAGGCATCACGTGATGCCACATTGTCATGGCAACATGTCACTGCCTGCCGTTAGTGTCTTGTTGTCATGGCAACGAGGGGGGGGTGACGTGATGTACATTGTTTTAAGTGTCCCGGTTTTTCATTTTGAAAATCTGGTCACCCTACGCTCCTCTCCTGTGCTAGTTCCCAGTGTAAGAAGAGGGGCGGGACAGTATTCAATAGTGTGCATTACACAGCTGACTGAAGGGGGGGGGGAAGCTCCTACCTGCACCTTCAATGTCCCCTCTGCTCATGCACCATATATATAGAGTATGTGTGTGCAGCCATTTTGAGGGCTCAAGGGAGTCACTTGCGGACATAAAGTATATCATGTTGCCTAGCTAGGGTTGCAAGGTGTCCAGACTTGAACGGCTTGGGGGGCTGCGGAATTTCCCCGATCGGGGCTGTTGGTAGGGGGCTGGGTGGCTTCCTCCATCCTGATTGGCTGATGCTGGGTAATGCAACCAATTAGGAGGAAGTGTCAGGAGCCTGGGGGTTGGGCCAAGGAGATGAGGAAACTGTGTAGTGTGTGTGTGTTCAGTATGTGTGTGTGTGTGTTTAGTGTGTGTGTGTGTTCAGTGTGTGTGTTTGTGTGTGGGTGTGTTCGTGTGTGTGTGTTCAGTGTGTGTGTAGGTGTTCAGTCTGTGTGTAGGTGTTCAGTGTGTGTGTAGGTGTTCAGTGTGTAGTGTGCGCATGTGCGCGCGCTCAGTGTGTGTGCGCGCTCAGTGTGTGTGTGTGTGTCGAGCTCGTCGCACCTTTCCCTATTGTGTCCAGTATTTTTGGAGAAGCTGCCTGGCAACCCTATGCCTATCACTATTCTAAACTATCCAACCTGGAGAACACATCTACTGAATCCCTCCTCCTGGCTGCACTCATTCAAATTGTCCCTAAAAAAGAAAAGAAAGTGCTCCTTTTGCAGATAGAGGGCATTCTCTGAACCAGTGCTACCATGCCACACTAATTATAAGATTTATCTGCAGGCTACCTTGGAAAGATAGCACTGTTCACACAACCTGGGCCCAATATGAACCGCAGATCTGGCTTTGCATCCCAGTGCTAATCTCCCCCGAGGTTTGCCATTCCATGCAATGCTTGTACTCCAAGTCCTTGCTGAAAGTTTAGACGTGCTTCTACAACAGCCCCCCCCCCCACCCCCACACCCCCTCTGCTATTGTTTCTTTTTAACAAGGTTTAAAGCATCTCTTTATTTAGAGGACTGATGGAATAAATGCTAAATAAATTAAATATAAGATCAAGGTGAATAATTTATGAAGCCACAACAGGCTCTCCTGGGTGAAAATGCGTTACTGCTTTCCACCTCTGCCTCGGCTTTATAACCTGCCAGATCTGAACATATGGATATGTATGTATTCACTACTTTGAGATGCAGCTTCTTAAGAGCTTCAGCCAGAGACATTTATTGTCAACGGTTTTATGAGCCATGCGGCTGCTGTCATTTTATTAAACTTTCCAAGTATTTCTGTTACTTTTTATTTTTAAAGCAGCGTTCACCTCCAGAAGCCTATATGAGTTTAAATCGTGTACTGTAATCTTCATATTTTGTCCCCTTGGGCATGTCCTGCATATGAAAAACAAAGTGTTAAAAAAAAATCTTTTATTTCCTCAATCTCTAGCGTCTGAGGTTGCCATGGTAACCAAGACTACTCATGGCCCCAAGAAGAGCTCCATTTTAACCTCCCGTGCACTTATGGCCAGACAGACCCACAAAGTTCCATTAACTCAGGGTTCATAACGTGATGTTACAGTAATGGCTAGCCTACTATGTTACCTCACTTTGGTGTGTATCCACAAAGCTGATGACATTTAAAAGTATTTTTTTTTAGCTACCCAGCCCCTGGAATATGGATTTTGTGAGACAGAGAGATCATAATAACCCATCAGTGATTATTACCTAATGTTAATTCAGCTACTTCAATTACCGTTGATTTCGCAAAAAAAAAAAATTTTTAACATGAGATGTAATCAAATAATAATAATAATAAAAACAAAAATGGCAAAAGCCTTATTTCTATACAGAAATTGCTCATTTACTTTCACTAGAATTGCAGCACTATCACCATCTGGGCACAAACATTCACAGAGCAAACATTCACATCGTGAGAAGACATGTCCATTCCCCAATTATATCAATGATCCTACATATTTAGATATTTTCCAATCAAATAATTGAACCTAGGTATTTAGACATTTCCAATCATATCAATGATCCTATTTAGATGTTTTCCAATCATATCAATAATCCTAAATATATATATATATTTCAAACATATTACCCCATCCTAGAAATTTAGACAATTTGCCGTGTAAAATGTAAAAGAAAAAACAAAAAGTGTTTTGTGCGCAGCTAACAGACAAGGCAGGAGCGCAGGGAACCGGCTAATAGGAAATTGAAACAAAGCGGCTCCATTCAAACACGAACATGTTTAAAAACAAAGAACATTCAAAAATGCATCTCCCACGCGTTTCACACTGCTAGGGTACTTTCTCAAGGTCACTGATCTTGGAGCCATATTTTTCTTATGGAGATGAGAAGGTGGAACTTGTACCCAACCTTTGGTCAGCATATATCAAATGGTGCCTGAGCCCCAGGCGGCCATCACATGCCCAGACAATACTTGAACCGTGAAATGAGCAGAGGTCCATGTCAGAGCTGCCCCTTGACTTGCTTACCAGTGCTTGATGCGATGCTTGGTCTACAGCAGTTACTGAGATAGATGTACTGGGCTCTATTTCATCTAATGCAAGCTCTATATTTTCCTAGAGGGGATAGATGAGTGATTAGTATCTGCGAGACTACGATCAAAGTTATGGCATCATTAGAGTCAGTTAATTAGTCTATGCATGTACGAGATGGTGCAGGAAGTTCCCGGAGAAAATTCCCGGCCTTTATGGTAACCCTCTTATTATAATCCAGTAGGATTCTGGACAGGCTGCTGTATAGGAGTTGACCTGGGTTAAGGATACAAAAGTGGGTGTCCCTAAAAGGCTATTTCTTCTCTGACGTATGACCACCTGTTAATGCAGATACATGGACCTTCTTAAATAGCTCACATAAGATATGTGAAGGGTGTTAATAATTTCACCATTTCCATAAGGCTGCGCTTATGGTGCCGGCGATGCAAGGTCGCGGCGAAACAAATATATTGCTGCTGTCGCGTGCGCTTATAGTAGAAGTGGCGTGATGGAGCGACGGCTTGGTCGCGAGTTGATTTTTCCAGCGACCGCAGCGTGACGTCACCGTCGCGTCGCTGGCAGCGGCACTATAAGCCCAGCCTAATAGGTGCCCAAGCCCATATGGGAATAAGCTACATATGAAATATTATTAAGGATTCTAACTGGTTTGTGGTACAACCCTAAATTATAATTAGGGAGAATGGTTGTGACGTAACCTCGTCCAACAAATGTATCCCAGGAACTTCCTGCACCAAAAGCATTCAACCAATGAATGTTTAATCATCTAGAGCATTACTGCTATCAGACAGAATAAGTTATTAGTTCTACATCGAAGAAAAATCATTAAAAGGGAGGACTCAGAAAAGTAATGAAAACATGTGCTGTATAAAGAGGGAAGAGCAGCTCAGGCGCTATATAAGAAGTAAACTGGTAACTGCGGCAGGCTCCAACTTATGGAGGAGATGCTGAAAAACAAGTTGATTATGACAAACACAACAATAACCAGCAATAGATGAATACGCGGAGACTGGTTGGGTGAGGATGATACCTTTGGTTGGGTGAGGGTGATACCTTTATCCATGTACTGTTGTTTTGGGTGGAGGTATTTAAGAACACTAAGCCCTCTTCTTCAAACAAAACGCATTGCATTGTTGTACACTATGTAGCAAAGATGCCGATAACTAATAAAATATGGGAAATACATGAATGCAACTTAATCAGGTGTAAAATCACTGGTTTTAATGCCCTTTGGGAGCTTAGTTTCCCTCATTGTACTAACCACCTTGCTCTTAAAGATTCCTTCTCAGTAGGGCCAGCGTATACGGCGCTGGTTAAATAAATATGTATTCAACATCTTACATATACATATTGTATGAGATGCGGTTCACACACTTATTACAGTTCCATTTATTATAAATAATCCCCTCCATTTGCAACTGATCCTGATGGAGACAGGGCAGGTCGAAAGCACATTTTGTTGTAACCATAGTGGTCATCATCAATAGAGGTCATTCTGCCTCCTGCAGTGGCTTCCCAAATCTCTGGCCTACTCTTGGTTGAAGAAGCATAGAGACGTATCGGCAATTTGCATCACTCGACTAATGCTTGGGGATAGCTGCAAATTAATTTGCCTGATAGAAGGGGAGGATAGAAAAAAATATAGAAGTGTGGATTTAACCCTTTCACTGTAAAAGGCTTCCAAAGGATTATTCATTAAATTAAACATTTTGTTTTTTAACGCAGATAGGACTTTGGGAAACATCAATTTTAAATCCAACCCATTCACCCCTAGATGAGCCTACAATGCAATGAATACTCCAAGGAAACAAAAATGGATTAATGCCTGGAACAGCACCGTGCTCAGTGCAGCTGTGACTGTAAAGTCTGGCCACACCAAGCGTTATTAGTGCCAGACACACAACGTCGAGGATACCTCCTTGTATCGCTCAAGCTCCTGTGCAAAGGTCTTCTCGTGGAAAAGGGCCTGCAGCCTCTCTTGGGCGTAGTTGTGACACAGCTCCTCAAAGGTGGCACCTCGCCCCTGCTTCACCAGCTCTGGGTTCTGGAAGCCGGGAGTATCCACGATCATGATGGAGCAGAGGGAGTGCTGGTTGGATTTCAGAGCTCTGCGGGCACAGGAGAGGAAGCATAAGATGCACGGCATGCATTCAAACTAATGCACACACTCAGCTCAAATTAATCAGTTCATATTCATTTTCAATAGGACAAACTGAGTGCACTGAACACTCTCAAATTGGTAAGCGTCCACGAAGAATTTTTATCAGTTCATTTTAATGACGATATGAAGAATATTAGGAGTCAGCGGCAACACGTACTCAAGTTGGTGCATATTCATGTGCATCGGTTATCAATAATATTAATGTCGATAATAAAAAGAGTCAAAACAAATAACCCAAGGCACTGTGTATGCATAAGATAGTGAGCCTTTTATGTGGAGCGCTACACTTAAAATACACCCTCTTCTAACCTCTAAAATCATCCAGCACTTAAACGGCAGATATAAAGATTCTGAGCCTGTTTATGGACATGAGCACATAAATAACTTTTACTTAGTGCAGCAAAGTCATACTATGCTGTACACTGCAGAGTAACAAGCGCAGTGAATAGCTTTTTCTGAAGAGATTCACAGTGAGATAACGTGAGATGAAGTGATTTACCCACAGAGCACTGGCTGGTTATTGTATTGTATTGTATGTCTTTATTTATATAGCGCCAAAAGTGTACTCAGCGCTTCACAAAGACTACAGTACAGGGAATTTTAATAATACAATAAGTGCAGCAAAAATCAGACAATAGGAAAGGAAATCCCTGCCCCAAAGAGCTTACAATCTAAGAGGTTTGTGGGGAAACTTACAGAGAGAGCAGGTGAGGGAATACGTGCTGTAGATGGGTGTGCTTGGCCACAATGGGTGGTATAAGTGACTGTGGGACAGTAGCCATGAGTGCAGGCTTTTGGGATGCTTGATTTGTGGGGCAAGTTTTAAGGTTAGTCAGTGTTAAATGAAATGGCTAACACCATTTACAGGGGAAGAGATGGCAGGGAGGCGTGGGTAAGATCAGGTGTATATGTCTGGGTTCAGGCTTAGGGGAGATCCCCAGCAGCAGGAAGGAGTAGATAGAGGGTGTGAATAGAGGACTTGTGGGGGTGTTTTTTATTGAGGGGTAAAGAAGTTGTTGGGAGAGAGGTGTATAAATAATGGTGCAGTGGGGAGTGGGGATGTTGGAGAGAACAGGGATGTTCACAAAGGAGCGAGGAAACAGTAAACAGAAAAAGAAATAGGGAGGGCATAGTGAGCTACAGGAGGAGAGACTGGTCAGGTATTGGAGGCTAGGAAGAGTACAAAGAATCACCGCTTTTAGAAAGAAAAGTTCTCACAGTTGTAAAGTTGTTGTTCAGAGTTCAGATCCTCAATCTTCACCTCCAATTTCAACTCCAAGATTAACTCTGCTACACACTTAAATGTTACTAACTCCAAGATTAACTCTGCTACACACTTAAATGTTACTAACTCCAAGATTAACTCTGCTACACACTTAAATGTTACTAACTCCAAGATTAACTCTGCTACACACTTAAATGTTACTAACTCCAAGATTAACTCTGCTACACACTTAAATGTTTCTAACTCCAAGATTAACTCTGCTACACACTTAAATGTTACACAGCCATATGGCTCACAGCCAAAGTATCCTGCCTTAGGTATGCTAAAACACAGCCACATTGACTAATAATTAAGGGAGGGGTATGCCTAATCAACAGACACACCAAATTGTTAATTAAATGTTAGGATCTTGCAAATTGATAGTAGAATCCAGTTCACACATACCAATGTTAATACATTTTAAAATCTGTAGCAATTGATAGTAGAATCCAGTTCACACATACCTGTTTGAAGAAATACACATGGGCTCCTCATCTCCTTACAACCTCAACATATACATCACTGAGGGTTTAAGCATATTGACCATTTGCATCCCCTAAATGTTTTCATGCTATGTTATTACCTACTATCTTCACTCACAGTACGGCTATTAAATAAGGGCTCTCACCACACCCCTCCATCCTCTCTCGCCTAATCCCCTATCCCCATTCCTCCTCTCTCCAATTCTCCTCTCTCACCCCCCACTCCCCTTCTGACCCCCCAACTCCTCTCACCCCCCACCTCCTCCTCTCACCCCCTTACCCCACTCCTCCTCTCACCCCCTCCCCATTCCTCTTCCTACACCCCTTCTTCTCCTCTTCATCTATCAGCCCCCTCCTTCTCTTACTCAGTCCCCTCCTTCTCCTCTTCCTCTCACCCCTCCTTTGCTCTCCCCTTCCTCACCACCTTAGCTATGCCTACCTGCCGGTGGAGCAGGGCAGCAGAAGAGGAGGGCGTCAGCGGGAGAAGAGGAGTATGGAAGGAGCAGGGAAGAAGAGGAGGACCACGGCAGGAGGAGAGGAATGCGGAAGTAGAAGATGACGGACGGGGAAGAGTTGCACTGTAGCAGCAGCAGACACCGAAAGTCAGTGAAGACTTTCGGTTGGACCGCTGGGGCATGCTCCTCCATGGCCACCCGGCTCCCCTCCCGTGATCCTCCGTCCTCTTCTCCCACTGCCGCCCTCTTCCTTTGCTGCTGCCACCCTGTGCTTATTGCACTCTTCCACCACTGCTCTCGCCGCCCCCCAACAAAGGGGCCGCCCTAGGTGACCGCCTAAGTCGCCTAGTGGTTGCACCGGCCCTCGGGGCAGCACATGGCCATGGTGTAATATTTTAATTGTGGTGTTTCCTCTATTACAGTTCCCTGCATTCCTTGGTATCCCGTATGCCCTAGGACTGCTTAATTACCCTAATGCATTTCTATCAATCCTGAAGAAGGATAACCCAACGTATCCATGGTGACCACCACAATGCAGCTGTAAATATGACCGAACAATTAGCAGTAGAAGTAACTCTTCGCAACTAAAGGGTTTTAGGGATCAGTACTTCCATTTCTAATGTAGACTGTCACAAAAACACTTTGAAGCGATGGACTTCTGCTTTATGTGCTGCCAAGTCCATTACACAAACACTCGACGCATGTATTCATGGCCTAAGTGCATTGCACTATACTGTAGTAGCTGATAGATCAAACAGAATGTAACACACTCGTTGGAAACTGGAAGAGGGGGATAAGTGAGGTCTCTTAACATCCAATCAGTGACGCAGTTGCCTGATACTTGAACGCTTGGCAGCAGTCACACAATTCTTCTCAGCTACAAGTAATCAAAAGTTGATTCTAACAGAGCCCTAATTACCATAGTGTGCATGCTCATTAATAATTAGGGATATGTCGCCAGGTTAGCCTTCTTTATTGTAAGAGACGGTAACATTGCATAATTCATTTGCATATATTTTTTTAATATTTAGCTATGCAGGGTATGCAGCTCTGTATAAAACAAATCGAAGGCATAGTACGCCTGCATGCTGAAACCACCCTGGCAGCCAAGGAAAGCAAAGTGGTTGGTGGTGGCGGAGACAGGAGTGTAATAATGTGTGTGTATATGTATATATCTTCCGCTTCCACTAGCCTCCCTCTGCGAATATATATAAAACGGAAATAGCCGTGTTAGTCCAGTTGCGATAGTGCAGAATAAATGAGTACTTCAGTATTAGGTGATATCTTTTTTTAGTTGGACTAACAATTTATGTCATAGGACAAGCTTCCGAGAGTTCTCCTCTCTTCCTCAGGTCGGCAATACTGATTAACAAAGGGATCTATGGCTAAAACAGGGTTATATATATATATATATATATATATATATATATATATATATATATATATATATATACACACATATACATATATATATATATATATATATATATATATATATATATATATATATATATATATACATATACATACATACATAAACACATACACACAAGAATGCCTCCATAGTGTAATGCTTTTATTAATACAATGTGTAGTCACATTATAATGCACTTACAGAGTATACAAGATTAATACAGTTTATGTTGAATGTGTTCTGGAGGAATTCTTGCGCTTCTTTATATAATAGATGTGGATTATGGAAAGAAGAGGATACTTTATTTAGGAGGCTGCATCTATCCCTCTACTGTGGCTAACCTCTTGTGATCAAAGCATACATCGTTGTACAACCAACTAACCTCTAGATCTAGAAGTCATGTTTTTGTACGTTTGGGACTAACTATTGAACATTGTGAGCTGCTTGCATACTGTATAAAAGCATTTAGTTAGCCACAGAACGGTATTGACTGTTTTTGAATATTAAGCTTGGCATATATATGTGTGTGTGTGTGTGGTGTGTGGTGTGTGTGTGTGGTGTGTGGTGTGTGGTGTGTGGTGTGTGTGTGTGTGCGTGTGTATATATATATGTGTGTGTGTGTGTGTTTATATATGTATATGTGTGTGAGTATATACTGTATATGTATAATACAAGGCTCCTTACCAGGCAGACCATAGGATCCAGAGAATCCAGGGAACACACAGCAAGGAAGAGGCGGCACACTTAGTAATGATAAAAAAATGTATTCAGCAGCAGGCACAATCACAGACGTTTCGGTCCTAGGGACTCCCTTGATAAAGGTCCTGTCCCTAGGACCGAAACGTCGGTGATTGTGCCTGCTGCTGAATACATTTTTTTATCATTACTAAGTGTGCCGCCTCTTCCTTGCTGTGTGTTCCCTGGATTCTCTGGATCCTATGGTCTGCCTGGTAAGGAGCCTTGTATTATACCTTACTTATGGGACTAGCACCTATCTACATCTGTATTTGTGGGCCATCTGCTCTCTTATACTGTATAAGGGGCGGGTGGTAGGCTCGCGGAGGGGGGGCAGGCAACGTTGGCGCGTGGGTGCTGGACCCAGCGTGTCCCCCTCTTGGCCCGCTTTTGGCGGGCGCTTCCCTCCTCGATCGGGAGGAGGGTCCTATGTAGCCGTGCAGCGGGTGTGGTTCTCTCCCGGCGCTCCCCCGTTACCGCCCGCTGGCAGCTGTTTGAGCGGGGGGATGTTTGGGGGAGACTGGTGTGGTAGTCCCATAGCCTGGGTGCCACTGCTCCCCTCCACATCCACATCCACACCCACTGCCCCCCTCCACATCTACATTCACCAGCCTCCCTCCGCATCCACCAGCCTCCCTCCGCATCCACTGCCCTCCTCCTGATACCATCCCCAAGGTAAGTCTATGTATTGGGATGGTGGGTGTATTTTGTATATGTATTGGGGTGGTTGGTGTATTTTGTATATGTATTGGGGTGGTTGGTGTATTTTGTATATGTATTGGGGTGGTTGGTGTATTTTGTATATGTATTGGGGTGGTTGGTGTATTTTGTATATGTATTGGGGTGGTGGGTGTATTTTGTATATGTATTGGGGTGGTGGGTGTATTTTGTATATGTATTGGGGTGGTTGGTGTATTTTGTATATGTATTGGGGTGGTTGGTGTATTTTGTATATGTATTGGGGTGGTTGGTGTATTTTGTATATGTATTGGGGTGGTTGGTGTATTTTGTATATGTATTGGGATGGTTGGTGTATTTTGTACATGTATTGGGAAGGTGGGGGTATTTTGTATGTTATTGGGCAGGTGGGGGTATTTTGTATATGTATTGGGGTGGTGGGGGTCTTTTTAAAATATATAGGGGCCACCCCCCCACACCCAGTCAGTCATCCACCCACCCAGGCAGTCACCCAGGCAGTCAGTCAGTCATCCACCCACCCAGGCAGTCAGTCAGGCACAAAGGCAGTCACACACCCAGGCAGTCAGTCAGGCACAAAGGCAGTCACACACCCAGGCAGGCAGTCAGGCACAAAGGCAGTCACACACCCAGGCAGGCAGTCAGTCAGTCAGTCAGGCACCCAGCCAGTCAGTCAGGCACCCAGGCAATCAGTCAGTCACCCACCCACCCAGGCAGTCAGTCAGTCATCCACCCACCCAGGCAGTCAGTCAGTCATCCACCCACCCAGGCAGTCAGTCAGGCACAAAGGCAGTCACACACCCAGGCAGTCAGTCAGGCACAAAGGCAGTCACACACCCAGGCAGTCAGTCAGTCATCCACCCACCCAGGCAGTCAGTCAGGCACAAAGGCAGTCACACACCCAGGCAGTCAGTCAGTCATCCACCCACCCAGGCAGTCAGTCAGGCACAAAGGCAGTCACACACCCAGGCAGTCAGTCAGTCAGTCAGGCACCCAGGCAATCAGTCAGTCACCCATCCACCCAGGCAGTCACCCGCCCACCCAGGCAGTCACCCGCCCACCCAGGCAGTCACCCGCCCACCCAGGCAGTCTCACACACACACAATTCTTATTAGGAATGTATTCAATTTTTAAAAAGTGTGGCGCTCCATCGGGGCAGCACCACTTGTAGCAATCTCCTAGGATTTGTATTCGGATCGGCATAATTGCGGTCTCCCTACGGTGAGAGACACAGCCGACGGACATCCTAGCATCATCAAGAACACGTGGTTATGGGTGAGATATACATCGAGCACTGTGCATTTACCCATCTTCGCCGGAACTTTATAATACTATTGTGTATGCTCCATTGGACTTTACATGTGATCTATTGTCATAGCAATCTCCAATCTGTCTTCCTTTATTTACAAAGCTAGTCCCCTGGACCATATTGTGTGGTCAACACCAGCAAGGTTATCCTCTTTCACTTAGCAGCTGTATGTGGTGATTTCATTTTCATGTTTGTAAGCATTATTAGTAATATGTGTTTTATGGTATATGTTTATCCTATATAGATTATTTTGATAGGGGTGTTTATTAATTGTTTTAATAAATTGTCATATAATTCTTTTTTCTCTATTTGGACATTTGCACTAATTTTTTTGTTATATATATATATATTTATATAAACATACACAGAATAATAATAATAATATGCAGAAGTATACACATACAGTGTATGCTCACATACAGATACACATAATACATTATTATTGCGCATCACCATGAAATCTCTTCCATGTGCATTCTGTGCCCCCTAAATATAGTCCAGTCTCCTTACCTGTTTAGCAGAGAAATAAGCAGCATGAAAAGTTCAGAGTATAAGCCAGAGGCCATGCCTTCCAGGCACTCCAGCGCAGACAGCTTGGGACCTTTGTGTGGAAACGAAAATGAGTTGCAGGGGATATTACTTAACATTTAGCAAACAATGAAACAAGAGAACAAGAAAGAACCATCGGGATTCTCAGTTGTTCATGAAAGGTATTAACAACAGAAGAGGGAGGCAAGTGGTCAGGCCTCAAGTACAATGCCAGGCTCATTTCTAGATGCCCTAACTCCAAGACATGACTGAAATAGAGATGGTGCAATGAAGAGCAACTAAAACAGAGATTTCTATCATTAAACCTTTCAGGTACAGTAACATTAAAAAAACCTCTAACATGTACGTTGTGGAAGAACGTGACAAAATGGACGCCGCTGCTTCGCCGTGACTCACCCTGCCGCTGGAATCTCCACCGCCAGCCGTTACTGTCTAGGGTAGGGGGTTAATTTAAGGGGTTTTAGTACTTAGGGTTAATTTAAGGTTTTTAGTGTTTATGTTAGGGGTTTAAGGTTTTAGCTGTTCGCGTAGGGGGTTTATTTAAGGGGTTTCAGTGGGTAGGGTACCCGGTTAATTTAAGGTTTTTAATGCTTAGGGTAGGGGGTTATTTTAAGGGGTTATAGGGTAAGGGCTTTGGGTAGGGTATTTTAGGATAAGGCACTTACCTTAGTGGCAAAGTGGCCGGCGATGGCAGCTTCTAGCGGTTGGGTGAGTCGTGGCGAACCGTAAGCGGGCATTGGGAATATCAACACGGTAAAAGAGGGATGCACTTTTTAAGAGGGAGAAATATGCTATAGCAGAGGTTATGTCCTAAAGCAGGAGATGGTAACCTCAGAATATACATCTTCACTGTGATTTTGGCTGCTGCCCATCATGTGCGATGATAGCGGGAATGAAGGGAATTAGTATGGGAGAGGTCCGTGCTACCCCTGTGTAAAGCATCCCAAGTACTGTGCAGGGAGTTGCAGACTAGATTAACACGGTATCAAAATATACAGATATCTAGACCAGAATGGTCTTATACAGTAACTCTATAAAAGTACTATTGCGATATAAGTGTGCGTAACAATTTGTTGTACAAATGAATTTATGTTTGGATTATACAGAACAGGTTGTGGGGTACATAGTGGAGATTAGAGCAACCCGGGGTACATAATAAGGTATCCTAACCACTGAAAAACAGAGTGGAGGAAAAAGAACACATAGGCTTCACAGCAGGCTGGAAACCAGACAGATTATGTGGGTCAGGATGTCTTCATCTAAAGTGCCGTTTTCTGCAGGTCACATACTGTAAAAGATAGCTGTCACCACAATATTTTCCTTCCCTGTTATTATTACCCCTATTTTTCCTGCGTTTATTTTTTTTGTGTGTGTCGATGAAAACTGAACGCAGGAAAGCAAGAGAAGATGATGTCGGCCTAACATCGGCGGTAGCGCTGGAGATGTTTCAATTAGGGATTTGTAGGAATGGTTACGCAATGCAAAGTCACGGGGGAGGGGGAAATAGAGATTAGGCGATGTAAAAGCCAGATTTGAGTTTGTTTGTGTGTGTGTAGCAGTGAATGCAAAATGTGCTGGCTTAACACGTTCATTGCCAGAATGTGTGAGGAGTGGTTGACCCAGATTAGTAAAAGCGGCTATGAAAGTATACAACCGTACAAGACCAGGAACCAAGTTAAAAGGGGCAGCCCCCTCCAAAGACAAAAGTGCAGGGTTGCACAAACTAGGAGGGCGCAAGATATTTTAAGGGGGGTCAGAGGACCACGGGAGTGGTGGCAGAGGACGTCGGCGGGAGAAGGCGACAGAGGACCACCAGAGAGGCGCAGGGCGACAGAGGACGACGGGGAGGAGCGTGTCCCAGCGATTTGACCCGGAAGTCTTCGCTGACTTTCGGTGTCTGCCGCTGCTACACTGCTCTCCTCCCCGGCCGTCCCACTCTGCCGTCCTGCTTCGCTCCCGCCATCCAACTCCTCTGTCGCCCCTCCGAACTCTTCTCCCGTTGCTGTTCTCCTCTGTCACCGCCTTGCTCCTCTCCCAGAGTCCTCCTCTCCCACGGCCCACCTCCACCGAAGCCAGGTAGGCGTTGTTGATGGGGTGAGAGGAGGAAGAGGGGGTGAGAGGAGGCAGGGGTGAGGAGTGAGATGAGGAGAGGGGTGAGATGAGCAGAGGGATGACCGGTGGAGATGAGGAGAGGGGTGAGAGGAGGAGGGGATGAGGAGAGGGACAAGGGGAGGAGAGGGTGAGAGGAGGAGAGTGGAGCAGAGGGGATGAGAGAGAGAAAAGGGGGTGAGAGAGATGAGGAGAGAGGGAGAGAGACAGAGAGGATGAGGAGGGGACGAGAGAGAGGATGAGGAGGGAGGGCGAGAGAGAGAAGATGAGGAGGGAGGGCGAGAGAGAGAGGATGCGGAGGGAGGGAGAGAGAGAGAGAGGAGGATGAGGGAGGGCGAGAGAGAGAGGATGAGGAGGGAGGGCGAGAGAGAGAGGATGAGGGAGAGAGAGAGAGGAGGATGAGGGAGGGCGAGAGAGAGAGGATGAGGAGGGAGAGAGAGAGAGGAGGATGAGGGAGGGCGAGAGAGAGAGGATGAGGAGGGAGGGCGAGAGAGAGGATGAGGAGGGAGGGCAAGAGAGATGATGAGAACAAATTGCAGTCCGTATTATCTTATATTACTACACTGATTTATTTTGCTGTTTTAAAAATGTTGAAGTATGAAAGTATTTTTATATATTTGTATTCACATTTATATTGTATAACTATTAAGTTTTTTTTTCCATGTGATTAGGATTACATCAGGCAAGGGGGCGCAGACTATTATCACGGAGGAAAAGGGGGACTTGATGTAAAAAGTTTGCTCACATGCAACATGCCAAGGACAGTGGCATGTTAAAAGTAGCAAATTAACACTTTAAGTGAAAGAAACCAGACGAGTACCCTCTGCGTGATAAAGAAAAGCTTTAGAGGGTTTTTACCATTTTGATCTGATGTTTCCTGGTGATAAGACTGTTTGCCAGCCCTCGGATCTAAAGGTAAATTGTTGTTTTTGTTTTGTCAGCTGTTTGTATAGTAATTATGATGTCATCATAAATCATACAAACAGAAACACGGGCTCAAATTCAGCAGCGCCAAAGAAAAGGGAAACACATTTATTTTATCCATGGTCAAAAAAGTACTTTTGTTATTTTAAGGATGACTGAAGCTTTCTACATTTTTATTTTCACCTATTACATGTGGCCTTTTAACGACCATTTTTTTTTTTTACTCTGAAAGTAAACTTTTGCACAACGGTCTCTATTTACATTTCATCTTTGCATTAGCGTAATGTGGCTTCTCTGCAGGGGGGGCCCTCATGTTGTGTCCTAATAGGACATATCTCCTACACCACTTCCCATTACCAGCACATCGGTCCATTCTTAAAGCTGCAGGGAGCTGCCTTATTCGACCGGCCGGCAGGATAAATGGTAATTTGCAGAGGGAAAAAGCAGCGGGTATGTTGCTCGGGGCTCACTGCTCCCACTGTCCACGCAGATTTTAACAAGCACCCAAAATAATGACTTTGGGTCGAGGGGCAACTATTTGTAAGGCAGTCAGCATCTGACATATGTGCAGACCTATATATCTGTGTTCTGCATTTCTTTGTACGCTGCAACATCGTGTTGTATTTGTTTCATTTTAAACAAATACATTAAAAAAAATAACTGATGTACTGTCATGCTAATAACAACATGTACACAACATCTTTATACTCTAACATGCTCAAGTAGATGCACCTGCGTGGAGCAAACAGTCTGTGTGTTGTGTATGTGTGCAAATATTAATAAGATAATTTGTTTGGTTTCATCCAGTATTATGACATCAGCTACACAAACCAATTAAATCAGTGGAATATAGAGGTAATGATCACTGAGGTGCTGAAGCACTGAGCAGCTCTTTAATGCAGATTTTGTGCGTTTGTATCTCCAAATTTAATTGGTTACTTCAATGAGTTACATGACCATGATAATAATAGTTTTTTTTCTTGTATAGCACTGACAGTGCACACAGTGGCACAGGGAGATAACATGACTTGCCCAAGGTGACAAGGAGCTGGCACCGGGAATTGAACCAGGTTCCCCTGATTCACATTCAGTGACGTTGTTTTCAGAGTCAGCGCCTTTACTCACTGAGACACTCCTTCAGCCCTTCAAATACTTCCACTGGCTCTGCTCGTGTACACAATTTGCTGTGCGATTATATATATCGTAATGATAACATTCTTCAACAGCAGTGAGATACTGCTCCCTACCTGAGCCATCTCCCAGGCTCCCGTCGTCAAGGCCTTGGCGGAAAGACGTGGACTTCTGTAAGCCACCGGTTTTGGGTTGGTGCTTGAATACGGATGAGGAGAGTTCTTCCAGTGAGCAGCCTAAGAGATACGCAGCTTTCTGCGCCCACTCGTGCCGGGCAAACTGCTTCCTGCCAGCTGTGGAAGGGCATATACATTGGTGAGAACATGGTGGAAGCATCCCCTTCAGCAACAACGTGCGACAGAACAGCAATACCAGGGAGAGGGGTTGAAAGCTCTGCGACTTCACTTTTTTAATCACCCAAATGGCACGCGGTGTGAAAAGCATTGCTACAGAGCTCTTCTGCCTTAAACTGAACCCTGATGACACTGTGACTTTTCACTGTTTTGCAATTGTTTCTCCCATTGTGAGAGAATGGGAGATTAATACTATAATGTATGCCCCTTGTAGTGATGTTAAAAGTGCTGCTACAAAAAAAAGTAAACCTTGTATACAGCACTACCCAAAAATAATCGATAATGTTTGACTATTGCTTTGCAAATACACATACTCCTTTTCTAATTAATAAGCTTGAAAATAGCACGTATTATTATGTAAACTGGGCGAAACAATATTGGGGTGAAACTCTCTCTGCTGGGTGTTGCTGTTAAGGTGCACTGCCCTATTAACGGCCATCAGACACCAAGGAATGGTGAAGTCACACACAGCAAGGAATGAAACACACTTCAATAATGAATGAGGTAAAGTACCCATCACCTCTCCAGAACCAGCTCTCCAACAATGAATGAAGAACAAGCAGCAGCCACCAAGTAGAATGCAATTATTTCCCTCCACCAACAAATTAAACACAGCTCCAGTCAACATGGGCGGAAATTTCGTATGGATAAAAACATGGAAATACAGCCCTACGCCCACCACAGAAGCCAAACACATGACACTGGCTACGTGACCATGGGATAGATTTTTGTTGTGAGAAGAGGATGTATGTAATAATGTTGTTCATAACGGGATGGGAACGATCTGGATGGAAATGCGTTAATCTGAGAGCAGGAACCTGGCTGCTGTGGTAACATGCAAGGCAGAGTCAGAGATGAAACAATGTACAGTGCCGGCACAGGAGTCTCTTGGACAAGTCGCACACATGAGAAGTGAGACCTTCTGTGTAGACAATTACTCAATTCCCTTTTCTCATACAGTGTTTAATATAGAGGGCAGATCTTCAGCATAGACAGATAAGAGAAGACCGAAATCATTGGGAAGGGTAACAATGAAACATGATAAAAACACTTATTTTTACCTTCATCTGCTTCTGTAATGCAACGGAGCAGCATGCAACATGCAAATAAAAACACGCAGTTAGAAATGAAAAACAGTGCATCGTGGTTAACCAGCTTACAGCTCTGAATAGGAGGGCTTTATTCTTAAAAAAAGACGAGAAGAACAGAACAGGTCGCAGGTTGAGGACGCGCAAAGCCAGGCATCTGTGTGCTGTTCTAGTGTACACTACAAACCAGAGGTGCAGCCCATTCATGGGATTACAGAGGGTCTCTGCTGGAGGGCCAGTGATTTCATATTCTGCACAAACCTCCCTCGCGCCCAGAAGAGCCTTTAGTGCATGCAATGAACTTTGACCAATCTGGTGGGGAAGGTGTTAAACAAGCACAGGCGTTCAATTGACAATATATGATCTAGTTTGCTCTTCTGAACTTCTGGGCGTCTTTAACTGCAGTTTAAGCAGCCACTTTGGTCTAAGCTTGGAAACCATCTCCACCCCTCGCTCTCTTGCCTTAGTCCTCTTAATAATTCCAACTTTAATTCAAGCAAGATGACTTTTACCCTATTTACTGTTGAGAAAATTTCAATGTAGGGCCCTTGTTGGAGCAAAAGGGTTAGAGACAGAGCTATTAACCTCTTGCTGGCAAGGAGGGCGTGCAAAGCAATGCATTGTTGTAGCACTTTTGACAGAGGGGGTTAACACTTCCTTTTACCCGGGCGCATGGGGCTTGATAATAACTCACTGAGAGGGATCCTTAGAAGAAAAAAAGACGGCACTCCAGTGGACTTGGTCAAAGAATAATTTTAGTAATGAAAAAGTACAGGGATCAACGTTTTCGGTCCCAATTGTATCTTGACAAAGGTCCACACTAGGAGCGAACGTTGATCCCTGTACTTTTTCATCACTAAAATTATTCCTTGACCAAGTCCACGGGAGTGCCGTCATTTTTCTCCTTCTAAGGAACTGCTACACCTCAACCCGTTCGGGCTTTCAGAGTACCCGTGGCAGCTCTTCACCATAACTGAGAGTGCCCCTATTTTCTTCGTCACCGAGAGGGGTAACGTCTCCTGTGTGCAGGCTAAAAACAGTCCGCAGGTTTCAGGTCAAACCAAACTGCCTAAACATGCAGTTACATCAGCATGCAGAGACACGGCACAAAAGGAAGGCATGCATCAAAACCATGCACTAACAGTACAGCTAAGAAAGAGGCGAGGCCGCAAAGTTCTAACCAAGTGGGACATCGTAAGAAAGATAGGAGGACACTTTGAGGCCTACAGTGCAGTTCCATGCAGAGCCTTGATAGCGACAGTAATGGGTACTTCATACTGTAATCAAACTCTGGCCTGCGACCACTAGTGTCTTTAACGGTTATCCATAATACACAAAATGGTATCATTGGGTGCACTTTGAACAAGAAAATGAGAACAATGCCGGGAGCTCCAGCTTACACACTCAGCCCAGATACCAAGTATTTTAAAATATGCCAGGACATTATTTTGCATGTATTTTATTTGTCAATGTTTCGGTGTCCACACAAAGGCGATGACTGCCACCTTTTCTCCTGTGGAGCGTGTGTGGAGCCTGAGTGCGTGTGGAACGTGAGTGCGTGTGTGGAACGTGAGTGTGCGCGTGGAACGTGAGTGCGCGCGTGGAACGTGAGTGCGCGCGTGGAATGCGAGTGCGTGTGTGGAACGTGAGTGCGCGTGTCTGTGCCAAGCGTTCGTGGAGCGCACATGTTCAGTATATTTAACCCACACAACACATGATGACTGCTATTAATTCCACTTTAAGACACTTGTTTCTTTCATTGATGCCACAGTCCCGGCTTGCAAGTCCTTGAGCAAATCCTTTTATATCCTTAAAATAAAGAAATTCAAGGCAGGGATTAACTGCGCAGCATTGACTGGCTGTGTTAAAATACGTCCCTATTAAAAAGGGCCCAGCAATGCAATTGGCGTGCAACAAGGTATTGGAGATATCACAGGTGTGGGTCGACGGGAACTTCTTCCCAAATAATTTCTTTTCTCCGCCTTTTCGCAGGCTGGGCAGAGATAATGCAGGAAATGAGGCAAGCAAGCGTCCATAACAGCAGAACATTCCTGCATCACGTCAAGCAGGGTAATGCTCCAGCCCTGCTCTGTGCACTGACATCACCACCTCATACCTGGAGGTCCTGAGAGGCTAAAGGGAGCTGGGTAATGCTCCAGCCCTGCTCTGTGCACTGACATCACCACCTGGAAGACATCCTGTATTTTCTTCTCCGTGGAAAGCTCTTAACATACAGAATGATACAATCAATGTGAATAGCTACCCTGAAGAGCTTGCAATCAATCGCTCTACACAATAACATGCTCCTTGTCTTTTTTTTTTCCCCACGGGATGTCACAGCGTGACTGTCACTAGCTTTGTATGGGCGAACATAGACAAGGGACTTCTTACGCCACCTGTCCCTTCCTACTAATATGCATCAGAGGACCATGAAAAAAAAAAAAAGTCCGGGTTTCTAGGGAACTGTGGCGGTGGTCGGGGAGATTAAAAAAAAAAAAATGATATCAAAATATGATGCATTGATAGTGATTTGTGGCTTAAAAATAAACTGGCGCACCACCAGCTGTGTATTAGCAATCTTATTTTGGTACACAGAGACAGATTTGCTCAAGGACAAACAAATCAGGACAGCAACAGGGAATTTCTTATTGCTCAAAATTATTTGGCAACCGCCAATAATTACATATGGTGAGCTTCAGGTTACGTTATTTCTATGTAGGAAGCTGGAATTACTCATTCCAATTCCTGCTGCTTCCCCAAAACTTGTTTCATCCTGCCCCCTGGTGGTACAAACCAAAAATAGTCAATTTACTCATACAGTATTTTTCCACCTTTTTGAAGTGAAACTTCTTTAGTGGCACCTATTCTGATGGGGTAAAATGGAGAGTTGGGGCGAAATGTGAAACGGAAGTGACGTCACGGCTCCCCCCCACTCCCCCCACATGTCTGGTGTCACATGCGGCGCCGCACCAAACGGGCGCTGCTCCCCCCCAAACGGGCGCTGCTCCCCCCCACACGGGCGATCGCCGCTGGCGCCGCTCCTAACGGCTGCCATTCCCCCCACACGTCCGCTGCCATGCCGCGCATGCGCACTACTAATGGCGACGCTTAAGGACTTCTGCACATGCGCAGAAGCGGCTGGCAGCGGAGCCGTTGGTAAGAGAAGCAGGACGTTCGGGCGGCTCAGTACCGGCCTCTTCACCCCTCCCTGGCTCCTCCGGTCCCCGGCCCCTCCCCAGTCCCCGGCTCCTCCCCAGTCCAGACAAAGCCGGAGATCCCGGAAGAGATTAAGAAACGGAGAGATGGGGGGAAGAAACGGAGAGGTGGGGGGAAGGAGCGGAGAGGTGGGGGGAAGGAGCGGAGAGGTGGGGGGAAGGAGCGGAGAGGTGGGGGGAAGGAGCGGAGAGGTGGGGGGAAGGAGCGGAGAGGTGGGGGGAAGGAGCGGAGAGGTTGGGGGAAGGAGCGGAGAGATGGGGGGAAGGAGCAGAGAGGTGGAGGGAAGGAGCGGAGAGGTGGAGAGAAGGAGCGGAGAGGTGGGGGGAAGGAGCTGAGAGACGGCAGGGGGCAGACTAGTGGTGCTGCTTAGTGTAATACAGGAGGGGAGACTAGATGTGCTGGAGTCCTCGATAGGAAGAGTGTGAGAGCAACAGGCTGTCACTGTGTGACTCACAGAGAGGTAACCAGGAGAGGGACTGAGGCTCACACACAGAGAGGTAACCAGACACACACAGGAGAGGAGACAGGCTGCCGGTTATAACACTCACAGTCACACTCACAGTCACACGCACAGTCACACGCACAGGCACAGGCACACTCACTCACAGGCACGCTCACTCACAGTCACAGGCACGCTCACTGACTCACAGGCGCACTCACTCACAGGCGCACTCTCAGTCTCAGGCGCACTCTCAGTCACAGGCGCACTCTCAGTCACAGGCGCACTCAGTCACAGGCGCACTCTCAGTCACAGGCGCACTCTGTCACAGGCGCACTCTCAGTCACAGGCGCACTCTCAGTCACAGGCGCACTCTCAGTCACAGGCGCACTCTCAGTCACAGGCGCACTCTCAGTCACAGGCGCACTCTCAGTCACAGGCGCACTCTCAGTCACAGGCGCACTCTCAGTCACACGCACACTCAGTCACACGAGGAATTCACACTTAGTGCAAATAGCTAATACAGGGGATGTGTGCCGAGCACGCGCATTCTAAGTCAAATTTATTTGCGTTTTGTCATTGAGATTGTATTTTGATTTTTAATTAAAACATCACCAACACAAATACAATTTCTGTGACAAAAGTCAAAGAAGTTTCACTTACTATGCGCATGCACAGCACACGCAGCTTTTTTTTTGGTTAAGATACCCAATACTTATATTGTGAAATTTTGAGGAACGCCAACCCCCTCTAATCGCGCATCTGAGATCAGCTCTCTCTAATAGTGTGTCTCCGATCAGATGCATTGTAAGGAACCCCAACCCTCTCTAATAGTGTGTCTGAGATCAGATGCATTGTAAGGAACCCCAACCCTCTCTAATAGTGTGTCTGAGATCAGATGCATTGTAAGGAACCCCAACCCTATCTAATAGCGTGTCTGAGATCAGATGCATTGTAAGGAATCCCAACCCTCTCTAATAGCGCGTCTGAGATCAGATGGATTGTACGGAACCCCAACCCTCTCTAATAGCGCGTCTGAGATCAGATGCGTTGTCAATTGTTCTGTATTTGATACAATTTTCAAATTACCTGAATATTGCAGGGAAAACTTTACGGATGCCCGCGGAACCTAAGCGTTCCCAGTTCAAAAACGCTATACAAATAGCTCGAGCTCACTATGCCAGCCTTCCTTTCCCCTCGCCATCACAGCATTGCCCAGACACCTGCACTGCAGGCCCCTTCGTCTGAGCCAGAAATCTGTTGTGTACAGCATTGGTACTGCATCTAGTAGCGAGTGCATAGAATCTGCAACGCATTGTGCGCACGGAAAATACTTCTCCCCTAAATTCCTTACTCGGATAGTGCCTGCGGAGGAGAAATGGCTGTGCTAAAGCCTTTCTCAGAAAGTTTTAAGAGCATAAAGACAGATGATGGAGTTACATGGTGGAAAAGCCAGACTCATAGGACAAGTCAAAAGATTTGCTCATAGCTATAGCCCTTGCAGTGGTCAGTGATTACAGCTGCCCAACTGGAATGCACCAACGCCATGCTCCATGCCAGGTGGCAAGTGAGTGTGAAGTGGAGTAGTAGCCATGGGCTCCACCTCTGGAAGATGAGAAAAGGGAAAGTGCACACAAGGCCAATGAAAGGCATGACAAGAGATATAAAACGCTTTATAAAATAAAAGGGAGTTACCAAGAGCATCTACATCTGAGACTGCAGGGAAGGCAAGGGTTAACACAACAACACAGGGGTTATACAGAGTCATAAAGCGTGGCAGTAGAGATGAGCGAAAAAGGACACAACCCAGTTTGCAAATTAGTTTTTATATATAAAATTTTCGCAAAAATGTAAACTTTTATTTTATTTTTTATTGTTTTAGAAATTTACATTTTGCTGAGGCAAATTGACAATTTGGGGGTGAAAATGGCAACTCCTTGCTATTTTATTGGTGAAATGTTGCCATTTTCATCATCATCATTTTTTTTATCATGTAACCTGGCAAATGTTTTTTTTCAACATTCGCCATATTGCAATAAAAAGAAATAAATCACAAAAAACAGCTAATTTCGCACATCTCTACACGTCACTTCCAAACACAACCCACATAATAACGCGTGGTGTACTCTGTAAAGGGATGCACATTACTCCTCTGTTTTGTAGATTTGTATTCACAGACCAAAAATATAAATATAAAAAACTAGAGTGCCCCCCAATGCCAGCACCAAAGGGGTTAAAGAGGTAACCCAAGGGGGCAATTATATATATATATATATATATATATATATATATATATATATATATATATATATAGTTGAAGCAGAGGGTCTCCGGAGCTGAACCCCATTAATTTCAGCTCCGGGGCCCCAATGCTTCCAGAGATAATTACCTCTGAATTAGGTGCTGGTAGACGCTCTCCTCGGCTACCAGTGTTCACAATATGTTCTCTGTTCAGAAATCTCGGGCCCTGCGAACCAATAGGAAGCCGTGATGTCATCGGTGCGGATTCCTATTGGCCCATGTGACACGGGAGCTTCAAACTTGAAATCCCTGCTTGCTGAGTCAGAGCAGCTACCGGCACCTAATTTGGAGGTATCTGCGGAAGTAGTGGGTCGCCTGAACGGAAATTAACGGGCTCAACTCCGGAGATCCCCAGCTTCCCCGGCTTGGATGATGGACAGCTGTGGCAGGCTTCTCCCATTCAGCCACACAAAGCTTTCGACCTATTGGCAGTTGGCTTGCCTCTCAGAGTAAGGGGCGATTCATTCCGAAAAAGGGTTTTGACACATTGGTTCCACTCCACTGGTGATCATTAATGAATGAAATTCCCATTAAATATTTGGCAGTGCCCCTGTATTTAGTAAAGACATTTATTTTGTCCCACTGGCTTGGTAACTAATCAAAAAGAGGCCAAGTCAGTATCACTTCCTTATGAAGCATGCTGTTGCGAAACACGTTGAGGTCACGAAAGGCTGCTCAACGCGCTCATCCATTGGCTGGAGCAGAGAATCCGGGGCGTTCGAGTGGAGAAGTGATCGCCGAATGCTGGTGCAGTCCGGACAGATCATCAGCGCCAGCAAACGGTTACCCGCTCTTTCACTCATGGCCAGTACCTGTTCCCATCAGTGCGATCTCATGTTTAGTCACTGTGTTACACTGCATTAAGGTGCCGATTGCCAGTTTGACTGAATTTACGACTATTTAGTCTGTGCATTTGTGTTTGTTCTGTATGTGATAAGGAGGGATTGTATACCTTGTTTTGAAGAGGGGCTGTGACGCCTTTTATCCTATTGTATTATATTAAGAGTATGGTCTTCCAATTGATGTTTATCACTTACTTGAATGTGATCATTTTATTTGAGTTCATGCAATAATCCCTGGTGCGCATTGTGTGTATTCGTGTCGCTTGTTTGTTTGAGGCTCCCTTTTGGGAGATCTCATCTTAAGGAGCGTTTGGGGAGTGGCTCCACACACACAGCTGCAGGTGGATTTTTGTTTAAAGGATACTCATCAGATAGCACAAGCGCGGGTACCTTGCTGTATCTTCAAGGCACTAGGAAAACTGTATATTAAACCCCTAAAATTCCCCTTGTGCTTCGTGGTGCTGACAAGCATACTGCATTGCTGCTTTATGATAAACAACATGGACACACCAAGGTTTATCCATATGAGAAATGAGAGAGCAGCAGGGATTTTTCAAGAGCTACAAAAAAAACAATCCGTAGAACGGAGAAAAAACAAAAAGTGTATACTTAGTGTTTAAGTCCTGCCACATAAAAAATGCTATCTTTTGCTTTAACTCCTTCAGTAACTCACTATCAACTTGAGCTATTTTGATACAAATAGAGCTATTTATTAAAGAGACAGTCTGTGCAGAACTTAAAAAAAAATATATATATATATATATATATATATATATAAAATATATCAAGCTTTTGGTTACTTTTATTGAAAACTAATTCCCTAAGCTGTCGAGCGCAGGGTTCATGAAATGGCTGCCTATAAGTTTCAATCACTCGTTCAGTCAGTGTCACTCAGCATCTACAATGTATTCTTATATTACCAAAGTAACATTATCCATTGTAACAGTTTGCAGCTCAAACTGCTGGGAATATTGGCAACAAATTATGTAAGTATTATCCGAACTAATTTATTTTAAAAAAACAAAAAAATTAAAAAAAACACACATGTAGGATATTGCATGGACTGCTCCTCTAAAACGCGATAGAGCTGATCAGGGCACAGTACATAAACCGCCTGAATAATGAATAACCCCCGAAGAGCCTAGGTAGCATGTTTTCAGTTCACCTACAATAATTGGAAAGGCTTAGAGCAGCAATCCCGGCTGCTCATTTTTACATTTATTCATTATTTATTTATTTTCATCTTCCCTAAACTGACTTCTTGAGACCTCCCTTCCCCCGTTGCAGCAATATGTAGTTTCTGTTGTGCAAGTTTTGACACCAAAAACTACAAATATGCCGGCGGACTGCAAACATGGTCACCAATTGAAAGCTGCAACATCCTCTCCGGCGCCCTCCTCGGTTCAGGTAAGATATATAAAATAGGGAAAGCAAAACATAAAAAACCGCTCCTGCAATAAACAAACAAAACTAGTACACTAAATAAGAGGATGGAGAATAAATAAAACCATTGTGGACGATACCAAGAAGAGCCATCGTTCTACTGCCCACAAGGTTAACACAGTCACCCCTAATTCTGCACCAGATGCTCACATTCCCCACATCTGCAGGTCTCACTGTTACCTTTGGTGGCTCCCGCTGACCCTAGGTGGTAGATGGCTCCAAGGATTAACCAGAAGGCCTTCTGCTCTTCGCTGGAAATCCCCAGGACTTTCATGGCTGCTTGGAGTTTGCCAAATAGCTGCGCTGCCTTCTGCTTCTCCTCAGCCTGTACACATAATGGGAATGCCCGTTAGGAACTGCCCGTGAGAGATAACGAGATGTCTCCTGGTACCATAAATCCCTGGAAAACGTTATCTGCCGAGCCTTTCCAGAGTTGTCCCATAATCAACTCTTGACAGAAGTAGACCGGGATTAAAGGGCTCCTTCAATAGTATCCTATAACTTTAAACCCTTCGCTGAGGAAGGAACCCAAGTTGTAGAATAATGCCTTATGGGCCCCGTCAGCACCAGAGATTAAATAAGCAGGAATTCTGCAAGCCACCTTGCACAGGTATTCCTCAGACCAAATACCTTGGAAGAAGCAGCAATGCCAAACACGTTGTTTTCCGCCAGGTGGTTTAAGTGAAGCTCTGTCCTGGAGGAGGAAAATACAGCAGCTGTTAAATTAAGTTCAACATCCAAAAGCACCTACTACAAAAATATATACATATGCCAAGTTTGTCTAATGACCATGTGTGGTGGGAACATCCACATTTTGTTATTGTAGTCATGTGTTTGTGTGGCTTATTTTTTAGATATAGTCCAGCACTCGCATACATCCGTGAAGACTTTAGGTGGAGTCATGCAAGAGCTGCTGCTTTAAGGACTGAGGAGGCTGTCGGGATGTGACCTTCATGCCCAGACTGCTAAGCGTTACCTGAGTGTATTGTCTGCTCCAGCCAGGAGATAGTAGAAGACATTAAACGAAGACTCGTTCTCTGGACGTTTGGCCACTCTCAACTTCTCCAGCAGCATAGTCTGCAGCCCACCAAGAGAGTGAGATAAGTCAGAGGCACAGCATACACTCACTACACAGTCCACATTTTGAGGAGTATAGAAGACAATCAAATGTGCATAATGAAAATTGGGATGTATTCAAGTGGGAGTTCGTTCTGACTGAAACAATATCATATTCACACACACACACACACACACACACACACACACACACACACACACACACACACACACACACACACACACACACACACACACACACACACACATCGATTAAGTGTATTGTACTTGCAATATACGTTTACTACTCCATTTAATGCACCTCCCCATTATTATAGCCTTTCTATAATCTACCGTAGGGGAATACGGTTACCATTAGCTAATCCTGTTTTGTGGGCCTTTTTTGACAACCCAAAGACATACGGTATGAAAGCATGAGATTGTGAGCTTGAAAATCCCAGATCACATACACATCAGTACCAGAGACCAATGCATTCAATGTTGAATCGTCAGCTTTGAGGACAGCAATAATATGACACATTGTGATACAACATACGAGTGCCGGATGTTCTGGAGATATAATCACAGATCATTTAGAAATCCTTACCACAGCGCCAAGTTTTATAAAACGTTACGTCATCATGTTCCAGACCTCTAATCTTGTACGAACCGGACAATTCCACACATGAAAAAGATACTGGCGCTTCCCCATCTTTAATAATGATAACTTCAGGCACACACAATGGCATCTCGTGTATAACATAAGCAGGATATTCATTGTCGTAAAATCATAGATGCCACATACAGCTCAACCCCCTTATAACGCTGTGCTTCGGGTCCAAAGAATCACATCGCTCTATAAGCGGATCGCGTTAGAAATAATGTACAATTCTATACATTGTACAATAAAGTATTTAAGATCCCAATAATCGTGTTGTAAAGTATTCAGAAATACGAAAATTGGGCGCCACGCTTGCATCGCGTTATAAGCGGATTCGCTTTGTAATGGATCGCGTTATAACGGGGTTGAGCTGTATTTAGTTTCCTTGTACAAAAGTCAAGGTCTGTTGAAGCCTGTTTCTAGTTGAAAATCCCAACCCTTTGCACACTTCTGAAAAGCTCCTAGGAGTCCTATGCTAATCCCTGCTGCAGGGGAAGACATTATCCCATTGTATAATACAGGGGTGCTCACCTCCAGTCCTCCTCCACCCCCCCCCCCCAAAGGTCAGGTCTTCAGGTTATCTCTGCTTCAGCACAAATGGCTCAATCAGTGGCTCAGTCAAAGACTGAGCCTCCGATTGAGTTACCTGTGCTGAAGCAGGGATTGATTGAGCCAGCTGTGCGGAGGCTGGGATAACCAGAAAACCTGACCTGTTGGGGGGGGGGGGGGGGGGAAGGGAGGGCTTGAGGACCTGTGCACCCCTGGTATAATATACTGGCTTACAAATCTAAAGGTGACACTTCCCGCGCTCACTTGTACAGTATGCCTACCTATAGAATCTTACAGTATGTGCCCAAAGTGTTCCCTTTACATTATTTAAGACACTCAGATTTCCTATGGGACTTGTTTTTAGTACTAAAGGTGCAAATACCAAACAGATTCATAGGGGGTTATGCAAACAATGTACAAACGCAAAATTATGGGACGTTGTCACTGGGAAGCATCACGCTAAAGGCACGTGGACTGCAAGTATTACCTGGGACATGACTCTTAGCATCCTTCGTACAAGAGGCAAGGATTGGAGAATTTGCCTTGACCATCATTATATTATGCGGCCGCACTGTGCACCTGGGAGAAAGGGCTCAATCCCTCACCTGTATGGATGCAGAAGCCACCTGTCCTGCCTGGTCAAAGTCCAGTGAGATGATCTGAGAGAAGCGAGTAGCGTTTGCATTCAGCCCCGTGCTGCTATTGCCAAAGGCCTCCAGGATGGTGTACACTGCTTGCCACTTCTCCGCTGTGAAGGTCAAGCAGAAGGCAATGAGATCCAGCCGGAAGAACTCCCAGGCTCCCACAACAACACTTGCTCCTCTCCAAATAGTGGAAGTCCGAGAGGTCTTTCCCATGAATAGGAAAGAGAAAAGCAGGGAATGTTCAGCTCGGGAGATCAGGTACATTTGTATTGTTAATAAAGGATTCAATCTCTAGGGATTGCCTTGGCAAGGGGATAGGCTTGTTGCGTTGGGCCAAAACTTGTGACTAAAGATCCCCTCTCTCTTTGAGTTATATCAAAGGGTTATTGACTTTGTAATACAAGGTTTATGCAGCATGATGAATATAATTAAGAGATAATAAATGCTTAATTATATTTGAATTGCATATTTTTAAAGACCATGAAGTGTAAGAAAGTTGTGAATCTAGGTCGTGCGGTGGTATTTTAAACTTCTGGTCTAGACAGGGTCACACCCATGGAAACTATAAGGTTTGACATTACTATGTATTGGGTAAGCCTGCCAAACTGGATTCTGGGGAAAATACAACAAAACCCTCCCCCCCCCCTATTCTAATATCATCACCTGGTGCAGTCAGAAACATGGAATCAGTCAGCAATATAACATATTTGCACCAAAGAATGCATTTTATAGACTGCAATGTGAATATAAAGACAATACTGCCAGCAAAATGTGGAGTGCGTACTGAGATCACTTTTTTTCCATTGTGTCACGCAGAGCCGCTTAAAAGCCTGCGCAGTGCTCTTAGGCCAGGTCCCCGCTGGCTACTGCAGCGGCCGCTGTGGCGGACGCTGCAGAGACAAGAGCCACCCCACAATGGGGCCAGGCCCGCTGCGAGGGGGGCCGCTGCGCCGAGAGAAACTCCTGCTCTCAAGAAAATTGAGAGGAGTCGCGACGGAGCGCTAGGCCACGCCCCCGGCGGTTCAGCCAATGAGGCAAACCTGCCGGGTAACGTCATGGCCGCACCCCCGTCACCCCCCCCGTCTTTCCCCCTGCAGACCGGGGGACTCGGCAGCACGTGCCGCCTGCCTCGCAGACGCGCGTGCGGCGCAGGCAGCGGGGCCGCAGCCTAACAGGGCTTCCCATTATGAGTAATATGACAATGTATCAAGAATTGCAGTTTTTGGGACCAGTGAAGTCCTTGCCAGAGGGTTTGAGCAGGGAGTTACAACTTTATGTTAAAACATTTTCACTGCACATTTTGCACAATCGATGGATTTTTGCCATTTATTGGCATTGTCACATTACTTGTTCACTTTGCATTTTTGCACTTTATTGTTAGTGACCACTTTCTGCGGGAGCGCTTAAGTAATCACTTTTCTGTGTGCTAATCATGTATCAACACCACCGTGCAAACCTCAAAGGCATGATGGGCTTACATCCCTCTCCAGCACTAATATTGGTGCAGCTTCAGCTTGTCTTGAAACCATGATGATATACTGTGCCCCTTGTGCTCCTTAAATACCTGACAGTATCTTGCCAGTGCTGCCAGACACTGTAGCCAGATACTGGATCACGTGCTGGCAGCTGGTGGTTTTGCCGCTACCACTGCTCCCCAGTAGGACAATGGACTGATCCTGGCGGGTCATCAGCATATTCCAGTAAGCAGCTTGGGCCACACCATATATATGAGGGGACGTATCCTCCCTGCGGCACCCCTTAAACATGTGCATCACCTGCAGAGGGGAAAGAACATACTAGCATTGGTAGAAGTGGACATGGAACTGCTCCGCAATCAGACGCACAGCAGTAAAAGACGTGGGAGGAAATGGGAACAAACATCTTCCATTCAACCTCTTTGATGCCAGAGGAGTTCTTGCTCTGCAGGTCCCTCTGGCAGCAAAGGTGTTAATAAGGCCAATGCCATCTCATGTAAAAAAAAATACCCATCACCAGTTCTATATTACCTATGTTAACATGTGTTTCAAAGAGAGATTGTCCATAATACTGACTGGGAGAAATCCAAAAGATTCTCAAACGCTCATAAGTAAAACAGTGACATTGATAAGGAATGTATTTAAAGCTGCAGTTCAGTCTTTTTTTTTTTTTTTTTAATTCAATAGCTTCATGTGGGCAATCTTTAATTACCTAAAGAACTGTATAGCTGCCAGTCAATTTGTTCTCCATGTATTGATTGGCGAAATCTTTAGATATGGGATATGTTTTTCCTCTGCTTCTGTCACTCAGTGGAAGCTCATGAATATTCATGAGCACTCCTGCACTGACATGTGCTAGAGGGAGGGCAGGGCTGACAAAGGGGTGTGCCAGGGCTTGTGACAGGACATGAAGGGGCAGTGCCTTAGCAAATGGCTGTTAAAATAGAATACAAGAAAATTGGTCTTTCAAAGTTGTTGTTTTTTAAAACAGAAAATGCTAAAAGTATTTTTTCTTACTACAGAACTGATTTATTAAAAAAAACACACATGCAGGATATTGACTGAACTGCAGCTTTAAGTATTAATTGCACATGGAACTTTTAAAGGAATGTCACAATGATCCAAACTCAAGCCTTTCATCCAGGCAATGATCGAGAGGAAAGGGTAAGTTATTCCTGCCAGGTCAGGCCGCCCTCTGAAACATTAGCACGGTTTAATGAAGATAGTTATAATGCACTATGAGATTGAATTCATACAACTTCAACTTGTGCTTTGTGTGTGTACCTATGATTGTAGCTATGGATTAATAAGCTCATTATTTTTAGACCATTATGTTTTGTTATTGTGGGGTCACACTGCTCCTGTTTTGACATGACATTTTGGGAGGTGGATTTTCGGTTCACACATAGGATATTTTTACGCTAATTATTAAGTCATCGTTGTTTTTAACCCTAAACATTGTGTGTCGTCAAGGTCTCAACAAAAATGCTAGAAATGGATTTTAAGATCCTTGATTTCTCTAGTTTGGGTACAGCGAGCGGACTTTACTTGCAGTGGTTCCCAGTATGCAGACGTTTGGCAGATTCCCAGTGCAGCAATGCCGGCACCCTTTGAAAGGCAGACTACTAACATTTTAAAGTATTCCTCCTGTTCAGACTACACCTGTTCTTAATTGGAGTGTAGCTTGCTTAACTATGCCCCAAACATGGTGAGTGCAGACTTTCCCTACTGCCTTCAATCAATCAACAATAATAATAATAATAATAATAATTTGTGTTGTAGTGGGAAAACCTTCAGGTTAGTCTGAAGCACTCTGGGGTAACAAAGGACCCAGGTTAACAAACACTAGTAAAAGCTCTTCATCCACAAGTTTTTCTTTGAAGAGTTATATTTAGGACTATTTGTATATGTATATACCAAATATGTAAACATGGGAAGGATGTTGATCCAGGGAGAAATCCACTATCGGAGTCGGGAAGAAATGTATTTTTCCCCTTATGATGTTTCACTGGGTTTTTTTTATTTGCCTTCCTCTGGATCAAAATACTGTCAATACAAAAATAAGATAAGTATCTGTCGTCTAAATTTAACATAGGTTGAACTCGATGGACATAGGCCTTTCATCAACCTCATCTACTAAGTACAGGCAGTCCTCAGTTATCCAACGGAACCCGTTCTGGAAGTAGCGTTGGATAGTTAAACCGTTGTAAAGAGAGTCCCATGTTAATCAGTGGCGGTGAGAGTTGGATAACGCATTCAGGCGTCAGATAACACATTCCGCCGTCGAAAAAACGGCCCATAGGGAGGCATTGTAAAGCGTTGGATATGCCATTCGTTGTAAAGTGAAACGTTGGATAGCGAGGACTACCTGTATATTTATGGTGGGTTAATAATTGCCTAAGTGACCAAACAACTTGTGTCAAGACGCCAAGCATGAGTGAGTACATCTGCTATGCCACCACAACCCATAGTGAACATACACCTGCACCCCAGTGTTTGACACCCATACATACATCTGAATGTTTCTTACATTAAAATACCTAGTAGAATTCCCCTTTTCAGACCTCAATGCAGAAGTTGGCTAAGTTAGGAGAGACATAATTACTTATTAAGAGAATATTATGTGGTCGTCACAAAATATAGACCACTCAAAAATATCAATATAGAACCAAAAAATGTACACCGTTTTTCTGTATTTAGCAACCCAAACTTTAATTTTCTATTATAAACATACTCTATTTGAAAAACGCTTCAATTTGCAGTTTTCATAAAGGTGCATTAATGTTCAGTACAAAATTCACATAAAGGCAGATTATAATTGAAATGCAATATTTTTTTTTTTTTGTTCTTATAAACTGGTGTGCGGTAATGTAGTTCATGTTTTAAAATGGTCCCGACAATAACAGTGCATGAATGGTTCCCGCCACTCCTGTTTCTGGTTTGTTAGCCGAGAATAGGTGAGGCAGTGAAATGGTTATGGCAGAAGAAGAGGGTGTGGGATTGTTGGAGCAGAGCGGTGTGCACTGACATCTCATGGGCGACACACGATAAATGCACAATCCACGGTTTAAATTTCAACCCAGTGTTTTAAGCCTTCACACAAATGGGTCTTTCAGAAATGACAGGAGAAAATGGAACATAATGGAGGATTTTATTAGAAAACTTGACGGTGACCGTAATTAGGAGTAAATGTACCTATAAGAAGGCTGCTCGGGGGAATCGTGTTACCTTGGAAACCTGGAGAGCATTTACTAAAGAAATGTAAAAAGAACTAACAGGGTTTGAATGACCCTGGCTGCCATGATGTCTCTCATCACAGCAAATGTGTAATGAAACGGAGGGAGTTTTATGCCTGTGTGTTCTCTAGCAACACAGAATAGGGGTTACATAGGAGCGGAGATTCATGCACTGCTGCCCCCTGCCACAGAATAATTGTTATTCGTGAAGGGGTGACAGTAGCATGATCTACACATATTCACAACTTCATATGTATTTAAAAGTCTGGTTATTCACGGGCACTGGTCCCCAGTTGTATTACACTGTGTTTACAAATAAAGACTTCAAATGGTTTGTATTGTGTGCGGATAAATAGCTGCTGGAATGGAATTGCAACTAGATGTAAATCATAAATATCAATTGGTTGGGTGTCAAACTGATATTCGAAATAAAATAGGGGGAGCTATGTAATTCACGCCAAAGTGTAGGGATGCTGCACCCAGCATCAGTGGTATGTATTACATACCATGTCTAGTTTTGTATCATTACTGTGCAGACCTTGCAACCTCACGGCTTTGAACAGGTGAAGAGCTTTGGTAAACTGGTACCCACAGGTTGGCAGGGTCACCCAATACATAGTAATATCAAACTGGATTGTTTCTATGGGAGTGATGTTGGGGTGTGGCCATGTCTATAAAAGCACAAGTCAATGATACCAAAACACACCCCTCTCAATCCCCACGTTGCTTACACTTTAATGGTGTTTAAAATCTTGCAATACTACAAAATATGTATATATTTTGGTTAACTGGTACCAGACAAAAGGCTGCATTTTCATTTCAACACAAGTGCTTCCAGTAAGCAAGTTCTACGCGGTGAGGATAAAAGAGACTAAATCAGAGGATATGGTGACAGTGATATAGAATTAAAATTAAAGCCAAAAAGCTCCCCAAAAATATATATATATGTTTTTTTCCCAGAAGAGCAAAGGCTTTCAGAAATTATTTCAATATGTAACCCATGTTAATGTTAACCACTTTGCTGCCAGAGCAAAGCATTGCAGAGAGACGAATATCTGGTCTCTTACCTTCTCGGAGTATATGGAGGGAGAGCTCAGGGGGTTCACGATGACCGTGGCCAGACCGGCGTTGGTGTGAATCAGGTTCCCGCCATATCGCTGCCGTAGCGTGTGCAGTACGCTGGCCTCGTTGAGATAAACCAGGGATGCCAGATCCTCCACTCGGTCATGAGATGGGGGATTAGCCTGAACAGAAATATGGAGGATTAGCCAGAACAGAAATTCCCTCCCGAAATAACGTATCTTGGATTAACGTAGCTCAATGTGATGCAGAAGATTGCCAATCTATTTTTTTTTTTTATTCCTAGCTATTTTACATTTTATTTACATTTCTATATAATAAGGCCCAAAGCCTCCAGTAGAATGTTTAAATGGTAACCTCTGTTTATTCTCACTTGCGCCACTCCACCAAGCAGCAAAGAGCCGTTTTCTAATGACGTCTTCAATGAGATCTCTCAGAAACACTGGTGGTAGTTCGCCTGCTTTAATGCAGGTTCAGTCCTACTGCACAGACCTCCCATACGTACCTGGCACATCACTGGCCATATTACGCCAGAGGCCCTATTGACGTACCAGGCCTGTCATCATGAAAATGCCCATTTTTCATTGGAGAGGTTGGCCTGATTGAAACAGAAGTGGAGCACAACCGTAGCGATCACATGGCCGCAAACGTGGTGCTTTAAACTTTCCGGCAGCGCATAGCGACCCCAGTCCTCAAGACCCCCCCCCACAACAGGTCAGGTTCTAGTGATATCCCAGCTTCAGCACAGGTGGCTGAATCAGTGTCTCAGTCGAAGGTCTGTTGGGTGGTCTTGAGTACTGAAGTTGAGAACCCCTTGGTTAATGAATTATCCTATTTTCTGAGCTACTCTACTAAGGCAATGTAAAATCCACCAGTCACAGTGGTAGGAGCTTAGCAGTCATGTTAATTAATCTCTGCTTTTGGGCTCAATTTTTCAGAGTAAAAAAATCTCAATAAAAAAATTCAGTGAGCCAGGAAACAAACTAGAGAAGTGAAAACAGACACACTTGCTACGGTAAGTGAAGACATCTTTTAAAAAATAAATGGGCTGGGAGGGGGAGTGCATCTTTAAAAGGGATTCTGAGACTCATTGAGTGTGTCCTCATACAGGCGTACACAGAGTGTGACTTGTGAAGAATTACGTTTCTTCTAACCTCACACGTGAACATAGAGACTCGCTGACAGAACAATATGGGATATGTCAAATATTTCACAAAACGTAAAGTGGAACGTGGTGACTTATTTAACCTGTCCTTTCCCTCCCCGGGTGAAACAGTAACACAGCAATATTGTCCACTAAATCCATTGCTCCCTTACATGATCTATGACACATTCAATCTATACCTTTCCTCGCATGGGTTAGTGTCAGTGGGGCTATGAAGTCTCTTACAAAATGGACATCAGGTCTGTGCAACCCCATGACCTTTTGACCTTTAAAGGGGTGCAGGGACAGAGCGGAGGACAGGGACAGAGCGGAGGACCCAGTCTGACCAGCACGCTCTTACATCCAAGTTACTGATACCATATGAGAAGGATTAGACAAAAGTACCTATATACTGTATAGCCTAATATAGATATATATATATATCCCTTCCACGGAGAGAGACAGATAATTGTGGTTGATAGAATATGATATAGATACAGCAGGATTAAAAAGGCCTATGGTGTATTAAGTGTGTTTAATATCATTGGCCACAAGAGAGCAGAGATGATAGTTCTGTAACAATAGAAAAGAAAGGACCTAAAGCCCCCCATGCCTGTGTGACATTGTGACACCAACACAGTACAGGCCAATGGCCAGCAGTATCTTATGGTGACAATGGAACAAGAGAAGCACTGCAACACGCTTCTGTAAAATACACACCTTTTCCACGTCATCCTCATCCACATCCAGTATACTCCCATCATGCTCTAGTCGGATTTTCACCTTGCCGTCGGGCAGGTTGCTGTTCTCTAGCTTCAGCTGATTGGCTATGTAAAAGAATAAAAGCACATAAAATGAGTCAAAGTAATAGAACATGGAAACAATTTGTTGCCAACCCCAATTTATATTGTATAGCAGCCAGCGCACGTAGAGGAGGCAGTGAGAGAGATACAAAGGGTCATGATTACCACATTTCTGCTTCCTCATTTTTAATTGTATCCTTTGTTTGTGTACATGTATACAGTGTCACCATGGTGATCGTGGACCTCCTACAGATGCTTTTGTGATCTTTATAAAAAAAAAAAAGCGTAACCACCATAATGTATTACTGAATGTAAAAAAGTATAAATCAGTGTCATGATAATATCATGAGATATTATGTATGTTAATCAATCTGGTGCTTTAAGAGTTGATGGTGCAACAGTTTTAGTTTAAAAATACAATATATTGTGTTTATGACACGCCAAGACATTTCCTGGGTCTGTGCGGGTCTTCAAAGAGGCCTTAATTGGGGGAACTATCACGAATGATCCACTAAAAGGGACACATGCGTTGTTTACAAAGATCATAAACGCTAACCAGAGATGATTCTGTCAGCCTTAAAGAGAACTAAACATTTGTGAATAATTACTTGGTGCTTTCTAGAGAGAGGTGACACACAGGTTATGTCCTCAGTGGAGGACTTAATTCAAAATGAAAATATCATGCAACGTCATCTACTGTGCATACCAAGAGTTACATATGTACGTTAGTGGCACAGAGTGGCATGTAATGAGACCACAAACTGCATGGGAAAGAGCTGCAAAGGACCGATATCCATTTGTCACTCAAATTTAGGATTAAGACGGTCGTGATTAGTCTCGTTGCGTCAGTCACGACCCCCTGAATCTATTGATGCAACTCGTGTGTCTAGGTATGAGTCCGTTTATATGCTGAGGCAAAATGTAAAGAAAAAGTTTGTAAGAAGTTTTTTTACTCTGCCATATAACTGTCAATCTTGCAGCTGATTTATGACAGGTGTAGGTTTATGTTTTTTCAATATGAAAAAAAGAGTACATAAGACTTGACAAGGGATTATGAAAATCAGATTTCAACAGGTGTGTGTTTTGGACCAAACACGTGATTTCTCATTTTTGTGCCAGTGATCTCTCTGGGGAAAACCTATGACATAGGGTAACGTAATGTATAGGGATTTCTGTTTTTTGTTTTATCCTGTTATTTTAAGAAACTGTCCTTCAATTTACTGTAATTATATACTCTTGTAATCCTTTTTCTGTAATCTAAGGACTGTACTTTTATATATATTAAAACATGTAATAAAAGTGATGCTTTGGCTCTCTGAATGAACGGTTGCACACTCGGAATAGAGTATTTAAATTTTCAGACATTTTGCTACAACAGATTTTTGTGTAATTTATATTAGTGTTAGGGACCCTTGAGATGTGGTCTGCCGTGTAGTGGCTCAGGGGCTTACAACACTTTGGCCAAAATGTTAAACTAAAAGACCATTTTATTTAATAGATATCTATATCTATACATATATATTTAGGCACTGTACCGTGTATAGGTTTCACTGGATGTGCACTGAGCTCTGTCTGTGTTTCATGTTCTGTCTGGTTTTAAACTTTTGCGGAGGAGACAGATGGGTTGGCTATAGTAGCCGTGTGTATTAACCCTGGTTGCATATCTAAGTCATGTACTCACTTCTGTGCTGTTCGTCGTGACAGATGGTATATGGGGACGGATTGAGGCGAGATATTGTTCATTTGAGGGACCTTTGCGAAGGTGAAAAGTGGGACAGTTTGTGAGCTGTGTATTAACCTTTGTCCCGTATGCAGGTCACGTGCTCACAGCTAATGTTAGCATTAGCTACACTTGAACCAAACAAACAGTATACATCCATCGACACGGAGAATCACAGAGAATTTCTGACAGTGTGGTTACCATTACAGTAACACACAAAAAACATCTCCACACACAACGAAGAGCCTTTTCCAAGCCATATTATAAGAAATAAACACAGTTAAGAAGGTGTTTATTACAATGCCAACGGGTGAAAACCAAAGACAGCAGTAACTTCTAAGGTTACATTACACATGGCTGGCATATCCCGGGTCAGTGTGACGTCACCATAGAGCCGTGTATACATACTCCCATAGGTACAACGGACTAGCTATAGAGGATACAAAACATCCACTTACTAACGGGCACACCGTGGTAAGCATAGTAGGCAGATATAACTACTACAGTATATCATTACCAACCACAAGAAGTTTAAAAACAGGATTAACCCACGGACATTAAATACTGAGCATAGTATAAAGGGATTTTTACTCCTTATACACACCAACTATACAAACCAATAACGGTTTACTGAGTGGATATCCACAATTGCTGGGTGTTTTTCCTTCACCCCTGCAATCGCAGAGACGTCTGCAACAGGTATTCACGAGCAATATCATCTTAGGGCTCACTCACTGCCAACATCCAGCGGTTTATCAACCAATAACCCTGGACGCAGTACTAACAATATCTATGAACAGTATATATATTGCATGAAATATACATACATATATATATATATATATATATATATATATATATATATATATATGTATCTATATCTATATCTATCTATCTACTATATATATATTTGTGAAAGCACTGTATGTTTGTCTGCTATATATTTGTGAAAGCACTGTATGTTTGTCTGCTATATATTTGTGAAAGCACTGTATGTTTGTCTGCTATATATTTGTGAAAGCACTGTATGTTTGTCTGCATGGCCTGTGTCCCTAGGGGAAATCTCATTTATCCCTTGGGCCGCCCGCCCCCGCACACCTCTCATTGGCCTGAGGCAGAGTGACGGCCCAAAACACACACACACCACCCCCCCTTGCTCTCTGCGGCTCTCCCCTCACATAGACCGCTCCCCCAACTGACCATCCCGAGAGCGCTCCACACGGCTCTCACCACCCATAGGCCACTCCCCCACCCGGCGCTCTCCCTCACCCGCTCACCCCCCGCCCCGCTCACCCCCCCGCTCCCCCACCCCACACACACAGAGAGCACGCGGCTCTCCCCTCACACAGGCCGCTCCCCGTCCCCGAGGGCGCTCCTCCGGCTGTCTCCGCCTCTCCCCGCGAGAGGCACAGCACGTCCTCACCGGAGCGTGTCAGCCTCGCTGCGGAGGAGCCCGAGGTGGAGGAGGAGGGCGGCCGTGACCCAGAGGAAGAGGAGCGCAGGCGTGTACAAGGTGAGTACACGCAGGGGAATCGGTTATTTACCGCGTCCCTGACTCCCCCTGCCCTTTGCCCCCCCCCCCTACCCTCCCTACCCCTTCCCATTGCCCACTGCCCTCCCTCCCCCTGCCCTTTGCCCCCTGCACTCCCTCCCCCTGCCCTTTGCCCAAAACCCTCCCTCCCCCTGGCCTTTGCCCCCTGCCCTCCCTCCCCCAGGCCTTTGCCCCCTGCCCTCCCTCCCCCAGCCACCCCAGCCCTTTGCCCCCTGCCCCCCCAGCCCTTTGCACCCTGCCCCCCCAGCCCTTTGCCCCCCCTACCCACATGCCCTTTGCCCCCCCCACCCCTCCCTGCCCTTTGCCCCCCGCCCCTCCCTGCCGTTTGCCCCCCTGCCCTTTGCCCTCCCCACCCTTCTACGCCCCTTTCCCCCCCCCGCCGCCCCTCCCCCCCCGCCCTTCCACTCCATGCTCCCTGCCCTTCCACGCCCGGGCAACGCCGGGTATATCAGCTAGTATATATATATATATATATATATGCACAACATATATCAGTGGATTAACAGCTATAATAGCTTCTTGTGTTTGACCTTATATACCAGTATCCATGGTATATCTCACTCTACTACTTGGGGCTTGTATACTAGAAGTTCACATACAGTATTCTTGCGCTAATAAAACTATAAAATCACATTAATATTTTATTGATATATTTTATTGATATATGTTATTAAAGATTCTTTTTAACTGTCTATTTAAGTTTCGCACTGACCATACAGAAAGATATATATAACAATTCTGTACTGGAGTGCGCCGATAAGAGGGACACTCTGAGTGGACTGTGCCTCTTTGATGGATTGTGTCAATCTACCTATAGCTATTGTCATTTCCCTGGCAGCACACAGTACCTTTCCCCTGTCCTGGAGTTAGAGCGAGGTTCCTCTCTTCTTCTGAAAATGTTATTAACACATTTCCATAAAGATAGTCTTCCCAAATTAATAAAATGCTATTATCCCAATTGGACTGGCTAAACTTGCGGTGCGCAAACTTGGGGCGCGGGGTTTACAGAGGCACCACGCGTTTCCCGAAGGCACTTAAATTAAGTGCCGGGGAAGCGGCGAAGGCCTCTGTAAACCTCACTTACCTTGGCTCTGGCGGCTTCTTAGACGCGTCACCAAGGCAATGTGACATGACGCCGAGGTAAGAGGGGCGGGGGCGTGGAGAGAGGGGAACTGCCGGCAGGGGGGTGCAGGGAAAAAGGTTTGCGCTCCCCTGGGCTAAACTACTACTATTAGAAAAGGCACCAGAGTTTGTGTATACCATAAAACATGTTCAGGAACAATACCCCTGTAACAATATGGTTTTCACTCTATTTCGATTTTCATTCAAATGCACCAACACACTTACATCTGCCAAGAGACTTCAATACAAATAGCCTTCATTTTGTAAGTAGGTTATGTATACCAATGTGTTGGTTAGCACTTTAAAACAGTTACTGATTCCAACGTTTCTAGAGTACATAACATATATTTAATTCAGAACTTTGTATTCAGATTCACTAACTGCAGCTTTGGATATTGGAAGCTATGGCTATGGAACACGTTGCTCATTTATTCCAATGTATGGAGAGCTCACATTCAGCATCAAAGCAATTTGTTGCAAGAAAGCCTTTTCTATGAGTCAATTTGGGATCACCACAGAACTTAAATATGTTACAACACAAAATAAAAATACCACTTGTGAGCACATTCACAGTTCTCAGACAGATTGGCAACCTTGCTTTTCACCATTGGCCCTTAGCATACAGTGCTTTCACTGCAGCCAGGGATTCTGGGAAATTACATTCAAATTACTATATGCTTATAGGGGTCTGTCACGTATGGCACACCTGTGAGCATGTGACGAGCATGTGACCTGCATACGGGACAAGGGTTAATACACAGCTCTCTAGCTGGCCCACTTTTCACCTTCACAAAAGTCCCTCAAATTAACAATATCTCCTCTCAATCCGTCTCCATATACCATGTGTCATGAACAGAACACAAGTGAGCATGTGACTTAGATATATAACCAGGGTTAATACACAAGGCTGCTCTAGCCAACTCAACTTTCTCCTGCGCAAGGGACTTTCAATTGGTTAATATTAACCCCTTACTCAATTCCAATCAGATCTATCCACTTCCACCACCCAAGAAATATGCAAAATATATCAATGTACTGTATATAGCTGCCAGGGTCTCATATCCCTGTTTATTATAGAAAAAATTATGAACTTAAATTCATTCAGAGCCCAAAGTATCACTTATGTTTTAATATATATATATATATATATATATATATATATATATATATATATATATATATATATATATATATAAACACAGTGCTTCAGATTACAGAAAAAGAGCATTACAAGAACATTCAATTACAGTAAATTCAGGACAGTTTCTTAAAATAACAGGATTAAACATAAAACAGAAATCCCTATACTTTACCTTACCATATGTCAGGATTTTCTCCCAGAGAGGTCACTGGCGCAGAAATGAGAATTCACGTGTTTGATTCATAACACACCTGTGTTGAAATCTGATTTTCATAATACCTTGCTAAGTCTTATGTACTATTTTTTCCCCATTGAAACAACATAAGTCCACCCCTGTCGTAAATCAGATGCAAGATTGACAGTTTTATGACAGAGTAAAAAAACCTTCTACCAAAAGACGTTTACATTTTTGCCTCAATATATAAACACACTCATAGTTTGCCTTCTCTAATACCTGGACACACGTGAGTCACTTCAATAGATTAAAGTGATTATGACGGATGCAACAAGACTAATGACAACCGCCTTGCTCCTTAATTTGAGTGACAAATGGATATCTGTCCTTGGCACCTCTTACCCATGCAGTGTGTGGTCTCATTGCATGCAACTCTTTGCTATGATTGCAGATATGTAACTCTTAGTATGTACAGTAATTACGTCAAATGATAGTCTCATATTTAATAAAGTACTCCAAAGGCATAACCGGTGTGTCACCTCTCTCTGGAATGCACCAGTAATTATTCACCAATGTTTAGTTTTCTTGGGAGGCTGACATAGTCTCTGGTTTTCGTTTATGGCATTCTAAACAACATATATGTAAATTCTAGTGGGCCATACGGGATAGGTCCCCCCAATTAAGTCCTCTTTGAAGACCAGCACAGACCCAGGAAAAGTCTTGATCTGTCATAAACACAATATATTGTATTTTTAAACTCAAACCGTTGTTACATTAAGTAAGCATCAGATTGATTAAAATACATAATATCTCATGATATTATCATGACAGGGTCCATGTTAAAACGAGTAAAAAACAAAAGGTGACAAGCTCTGCTCATTTGTATATAATTTCCCAGAAACCCTGGTGAAAATGGGAGGATTTCGAGCAGAACAACAGGTGCCATATTGTCTGTATTCACACTAACTGAATAGCTAGCACCTAAAAAGTTAACTCCATGAAAAATACCAGGTTATAAAACCCTTGTAATTCTGTAAGGAAAAAAAGCTCATAGGTCTGGAATGTGAAAAGGGGTTAAATCAGTTTGACAAGAGTGTCTTTAGAATATTTGTGGGATAATAAAGATTATGTTAGGATACAAAAGATTGTTAAATCAATGTTAAATAAGGGAGTTTGTCAGAACAGCGATTGATGGTATGAGTAGACATCTCACAAGGTTGTTTGGAGATAAAACTATAGGGAGACATTGTTCTACCATGAATGTCTAAGTCTAGAGATAACAGTTAAAGATGAAAATATATTTTCTTACTGTCTAATAATATTAATTGCTCTGGTTGATAGTGAGACAGAGGCCGCATTGGTTACAAGAAGGTATATACTATATGTTTTATCCTGTGTGTATTGATGGCAGAGCTGAACTGAACTAACTATGAAGTGATATCAGCAAGAATGCAGCTCTCTGCTCATAACTAATTGCCTGTATAGTGATACAAAGAACTTGAATGGATACCATCATGACTGTAGTTCTCCACTCATAACTAAGAAATGCCTGTGCAAGACTTGTGTATGATATAGATGCCTTCCGATCTGTCTCTGAATAAATATTGAAAAATAATTACATCTGTGGACTTATTGACTGAGATAGAAAAACCTATTTTCACCTGGCTGCAGTGGAAGCTCTGTATGCTATGAGATAATGGGGAGAGACAGGGTTGCAGACCTGTCTGAGACATGTGAATGTGCTCACAAGTGATATTTTTAGTTGCTGTACAGTATGGTGGAGATTCCCCCCCCCCCCACTTTTTTACCCACCATAACTTAAATGATATAATACTAAACATCGTTGCTTACTTATACCGAAATAACGGTTGTTTGAAAACCCACAAAAACATTACCTCCAAAAACTATAGCCTCTGGTGCCATTAACCACCACTAGTGGTCAATGGGATTGTTATCATACAGTAAAAGGGACTTTCCTTTGGTTGATAATGTGGGTTAAACTAAGGCTGTGTTTCCCAGCTCCAGTCCTCAGGGAACCCCAACAGGTCAGGACTTAAGGATATCCCTGCTCCAGCACAGGTGGCTCAGTCAAAATGACTGAGCCGCTGATTGACCCACCTGTGCTGGAGCAGGGATATCCTTAAGACCTGACCTGTTGGGGTTCCCTGAGGACTGGAGTTGGGAAACACTGAACTAAGGACATGGAAGAAGATGCAACACACGACAAACATTTCAGGCCAACCATGATCTGCAGATTTTGGCTACTTTAAGTTCTATTTCCTATAAGAATAAACTTCGAAGGTTGGAAATGTATAGAGATACTTAACACCATAATATAATGCACCTTAACAATTGATTTTTGGTGGTTAAAACTGCATCCTCCAAACACACATTGCGTCCTTTCACAGGACTATATGGCCCCCCGCTTCTCATTTCTTCTCATTTCCCTCTCTAGATATCTATATAAAACAGTGGTAGACAGCATGCAGAAACATACCCAAAGAGAAGCCATCTTTATGAACCAGCCACACCTTGTCAGTCTCATACCAGTTCTGTTCCGCTGAGATCTGCTCCTCGGTTTTAGCCTGCAAGGGGAAAAGAAAGCCTTGAGAAAAGATTCGGTGATAGTCTGTGCCCATGGATGATATAGGCATTGCTGCCCATCAAATGGCACTCAATGTTTCAGTAGGGGTTGTGCTAAAAGCAGGAAATGACCAAGAAGACAAACGCAACCAAATGGATGACCTATTCCTTTCAGCATTTAAATACTACATAGGTGAAACCCTTACATTTACATTCTTCATCTGCTGCATACATTTCTACAACCACACCTCTGCTGCCTCGCAAAATAACACAGGGAGCAGCAGAGGGAGCACAGTACTACTCAGCTACAGTCTGACACCGCAGTAGCACTGTCATGGATTTCAGAGGCTCTTACAGTTAATAGAACTCAATGAGTGTGAATGTGTGTGTGAGTAATATATAGGTTACGTATTTACAGCATTATATATATATATACAGTGTTCGACAAACCTATACATTTGCTCGCCCCGGGCGAGTGGATTTAACCCCCGGGCGAGTAAATATTGGCCCAAGCAGCACACGTTTGGTACTAGGTGGCGAGTAGATTTTTTGGTGATTTGTCAACCACTATATATATATATATATATATATATATATATATATATATATATATATACAGTGTTCGACAAACCTATACATTTGCTCGCCCCGGGTGAGTGGATTTAACCCCCGGGCGAGTAAATATTGGCCCAAGCAGCACACGTTTGGTACTAGGTGGCGAGTAGATTTTTTTGTGTGGCGAGTAGATTTTTTTGGTGATTTGTCAACCACTATATATATATATATATATATATATATATATATATATATATATATATATATATATATATATATATATATATATATGTATGTATATATTAACCGGTCTAACTTCTGTTTAACATCAATGTCACTGTCCATGGGCAAGTGTCATTTACTCCATGTGCTTGCAATTACATGGCTTCATCCCAGTTGGGACAGCTTAGTTTGTCAGAAAGATTTATTTTAGCAGCTGTACCCTGTCTTTCTGGAAGAGTAAAAAATATTTTGTCTTGAGGATGTGGTTGGAAGGCAAAGAATTCTGTAGTATGACAAGTCCTGGGTGTGAAAAGCTGGCTTTGCTTTCATAGAAACAAATCAGTGGGTGACCAATCCCTGTGATTATGGAGTCATCTTGTTAACCAAGGGATCTCTCTGTCGGCAAACAATGATCGGACCAGAAAAGCTTATTGTGCAGAATAAAGCATCATAAAAAGTTAAAGCCATATAGTATGCATAGAACAAACACACTCTCTGATCCGGCAAACATTACGCAAGCAGCAGTAAAGATATCGCAAAGCATCCCAAATAACAACACTACACAGCAAAACAAAATAATAATAATCTATTTTTTTTTTTTTTTTAAATCACAAAAAACGAGAGGGGAACTACCCGAGAAACATGACGACAGCAGCAGTTCCTCACCATAATTAATATAAATATATTTTTTTTGGGGGGGGGGTTATTCATTCTTAAACAGTTGGTGATCTTTAAACGACCACCTTTGGAACATGGAATTCTAAAAGAATGGGGGTTACACAAAGCCAGCCACACTTCCATGGCAGAGAATGAAGCGTAATCATTAGGTTAGTTGGCAACGTGGACATCAACCTAACATGGATTGGTTCTTTCCCAGTAAATGAATACACAGACACACACAAAAACAACAGCACTGCATTAAGTCAGCCAACCTGAGGCAGAGCTATGGTTGTGCTGGGCGGCAAAGCTGGTGCATCCTCAAACGGACCCTGCGAGGCAGACTGGCGGGAGGGAAGCAAGGTTCAATTAATGGTTATTGTTACGCCAATCAAGTATATGCAGCCAACAACAAAGCATACACATGCTATAAGCAACGTCTAAATTCTGTCCAGAAAGCTGCACTAGTCGAGCACTTTACATGATCCATGAGGACAAACCTGACATTCATACATTGCTTACAAAGCAAAATACACGAGGACGTATCATTTATTTGTATCTGCTTTTCTTTATAGAAAGGGAATTGAGTAAGAAGAATAAGTCAGCAAAAAGGCTATGGGCCTAAAGAGCAGCTTTCCCATAAGCTTGTTGTATAAATAACGGAAAGCAAGAATCTACCATTAGTGGCCTGTAACAAACAAACTTCAAGCACCGCTGAATGCTATAGAACTGTTATCTTTCTAGGCCTGAATGGGGCCTGCAACGTCCTACAGATACAGTAATGATTGGAGGTTAGGATGTCCAGAAGTGTGACCCATCTTCCACCTTTTTCTCCAACGCTTTCACCATACATGAAGAATGGAGATATTCCACACAAGATAAAGGGCAGGACAAAGCCGTGAAATTGTGACATTTTAGCTAAAAACAGGCAAAATGCAGGTCTAATGATGAGAAATGTCATCCAATGGAATATTCCACCACCGTGAAATTAGCTGCCTGATGCAAATGACCTCATCAAAAATATGTTGCTGATCTCAACACTGTCCCATCCTGCCATGTAGGGTCTATAAAGAGGTCACCAACGTATGATCAAAACATGAGTTACTGAAGGCTGAGTGACCATGAAGTAAACTATTACTATTATGAACAGTTAACATCAAAACTAGAGAGAAAGCATCAAATTGACCAATTTCTTTAAATAATTATCAAAGAATTCCAGTAAAAATGTTGGGTCTTTACAGTACTTCATAACTACAAGAAACATTCATACTGCAATTTTACTTAGGTACCAAACATGCAATAATATTCATCAAACATCTGCACAATGCCCAATCGGCTAAAACCTTAATGTCAGCAAAGCTGGAGGGATGTTTGGTGACCAGAATATCAGTGCTCGCTCACTCATCTTTGGATAAATCAGTGTGTAAATGTGCACTGTTGCAAACCACAATGGTCTTTCTTTACCTTTTTATTATGGCAAAATACGGCTCAAATCCTTCTACTAGGAGCACAGTCACCTGGCCACCAAACTGGAGGGTCTTTAGTGAGCATTAACAAATGCTGACAACTAAACAGAGCATGCAGGGGGTGAGGGGGGGGGGGGGTGGGTCGGAGCGGGTTGCAAAAGAGGAGATGAAAGGAATTTGGCAGATGTTAGTTAAGAGCAGAGGGGAGATGTGAATAGCCTTACACTCCAGCATGACACACGCGCACAGACACCAGCCCAGATGTGGACAGAGGACGATGTTGGGTCAGCTGAGAGATCCTGGGTGAAGGGGTACAGTACCTGGCTTGGTGTAGAAGAGGCAGAGGCTGTTGGCTCCAGCTATGGCAGCGATTGGAAGAGAGAAAGAAAACAGATAAGGAACAAGGAGAAATAGCTAGATTCCAAAAGACGAGAGAGGAAATAAAGAAAGCTACTTTGTTTGATAGAAAAGGCAGATCGGCGGGTAAGCACATCTGGAGAGAACCTGTTAGTTTTCAACTTTCTGTACCCCGGCTTTGGTATCAGAGAAACAACATCTTTCCGAGTATTGGGGTTCAGCAATGACAAAAAAACTCATGCATTTAACCAGGAGCAACGTTTGCTAGCTGAGGTTGGGAAATTCTGGACTGGGATCTATTTTCAGCTTTGCTTGCAAGCCAAGAGCTGCTTAATATTGCTGTCATTATGCAAGACTCAACATATTTGATGTTTGGGGGAAACATTTCGCAATCTTTCCTCCAGCAGACATAACACTCAAATGACCTAAGGGAACATATCGTCGTCGTAGAGGTAAAAGTCATTAACTACACTCTTTTTGAGTACGGCGGAAAAGGCGATTAAATGTTCTTTTTGACAGGAAAAAATTCTGTATTTAAAAAAAAAAAAAAAAAGGTATTTTGATATGTTCTGAAGATTGGGTGTCTTTAATGTGTTTTTCAATAGAAATATAATGAAATTCCAAGTCAGGAAGTGCATGTTAGTGCGTTTTTGCCACAAATGCACTTAAGGACTTTTACCTCTCCAACGATGACGACGACATACGTTTTGTAAAATAATATACACTCCCAAATCTGAAGTCTAACACATGCATGTACTCCAAGATAAAACCTTCACAGGCCCTGGTAACGCAACATTATTGTTTTTTGTCTAGACAACTATTGAAGTCACTAGAAATGTCTTTAACATAAGAGCAACCAGTCGAGAGAATACAAGAGAATTGGATAGATAGGCCACCTCTTACAATCTTGTATTCTCTAAAACACTTGTAATTGCGTAGAATTGCAGTAACCCCACACTGAAATGAAACCTACAAGAATGCATTAATAACTCAATGCTCCTTTAACATTCTTGCATAGAACTCAAGGGTGATGCTTGCATAGAATATAACATAACAATACAGTTCAAGAAAACAGTCCCATTTTGTGTAAAGCATTTCACAAAATATCAGGTAGCAACCACTGGACCGAAATACTATGGAAAATGTAATTTAGTTCAATTGCATATATGATATGAAAGAACATTTAATTAAGAGTCAATTTAGAGACATATGCTAATTTATGTGGAGCAGCTTCAGCGATTTCATTTTCCATTTCCAAAATAGGAGCAGCTGCAAAAATTGTCAAACATAAAAAAAAACAGAAAGCATATCAATTAAGATAGGAACTGGTTCGCAGGAAGAACGAGATGGTTATTATCAAGGAATGGACCAGTCAGTAAAGGTGCTGGCTGAGAACAATGACACACTTTGAAGGAGGAGAGTCTGCCTGGTTCAAACCCCGGTGCTCCTCCTGACCTGGGCACGTCACTTTTTCTACCTGTGCCTCAGACACCAACTCATTGAGCCTGCAACGTGCAACGTACAAGGTCAATGCTACACAGCAAACATATTATTAGTGGTTATTCTTACTTGAATGAGTTGTTTTAGTTCAAGTAAGATAGCAGTTGATAAATACAAATTTAATTTTACCCCAGATTTAAATCAAATGCCAGTCGAGCGTCTCTACCAGTTACAGATTAATCCCGTAATCGCCAGTCGGAAAGCTCTGCCTCTGTCTTTACATTTTCCACCTGTGGCTACTATGGTCCTACACGGGTTATTTAGATGATGTCCTACTAACAGCCATCACAGATAGAGAAAGATTAACCTGGTTAAAACTGTAGTAATGTCTGAATGAGCATTAATGGGTTTTAGGCACAGCATGTAGAGGGGCGGCATTAGGCTGGCAGCGTTAGAGATTACTGTGCAAGTTATGGGTAGTGGCATTGGAGGGCTCCTCAAATATATGAAAGGGTACGCATGACCATGTGAAAAAGTACAGTGAAAAGTTTTCAGGCTTCTGAAGATAACCTCCATGCACCTCCTGACCTGTCCTGCAATATATATATATATATATATATATATATATATATATATTGCTATGTTTTTTTATTTCCTCGTAAAAAGGGATTATTTTGTGGCATTTCCTGCACCCCCAAAAAAAAGCCTGCTAACCACTTGATGGCAGACTCCTCTCTGCGGGCTGTATGACAATGACCATTTTTGGTCAAGATAAGAATGGCCAATAACTGATCCCTCTTGTGCGAAGAAATAAAACATAGGAAAAGAACTGTATTCATGTATTGTACGTTTTTTTCAGGGAAGTTGCACGCTTTTTTCTGAGGTCACATTCCCAGAAGCACTTCTGTGGGTTTTATCAAATACTATGTCTTGGGTTTGGGGGATTTTGGAAACAAATAATTGGGCTGCAAATGCCAGCGGAAAATGTGGTGTCTTCTCGCCCCTCCTCAACTTGGATGTCTGCGGCGCTAGCTATTTCCAGTGAAACACACAAACCGTTTTGCATGTTTTTCTTGTTTCCAGTCATTCTATAAGGACATGTCATGAGTACCCAGTCACACATTGAGTGACCCCCGCCAAAGCCACAGGCAAGATGGGCAGAAGCCGAAACCCGCCATTAGCTTTGCAATTGGAGCTGGGGAGAGGCCGTGGAGAAAGAATAACCTAATACTTTATTTACAGATGCCATGAAGATCCTTTCCAGCCGTTTCTGAGCGTCCTCTGCCGGTGTCCACTGGGAAACTGCACAGACGGCCTAAAGGTCAAATTTGCATTAGTATTTGGTGCATATACTGATTCTAACATCCCATTTTACCATTATGCTTCCTGTCAGCGGGTACATAACACAGACCCGTATTACAACTTGTCTTTCGGCAGCTACCCATCTGTACTGTATAGAGTTGTAATTCATTATTCTGACATACCACTGACCGACAGTCAGGGGAACCAATGGAAAAAGAAATAAAGCAGAAGCACACAGTATCATATATTGTACATTTGTAAACCATTTTGTACCACTGATGTTTTGGTTGGCAATATAAAGAATATGAGCAGCAACACCCTCCCATAACAGGATTTACATCCCATAGCATATATGCGCAGAGAATGAAGCTGGAGCGGCCCACTGATTTATCTACACCCCAAAACTGAACATCATGCAAATTGCTTATGGTGAAGACCTGTTCAATTACAACTAAGGTGATCAATAATGAGTATCTCGCATTTCTTTAAGATTGGCATGTCTATTAAGTTGTACTAATGAAAAAGGTGGGTATAAGCGGCACACCACGGCTGCTAATAAAAATTAAAGAGTATTTGGTGTTTGGTCTGAAGAAAGGACAGTAGGTCCTGAAACGTCACTGTGCTCACTAGCTCTGATGTATTGAATACAAATAGAAGTTGTTTGGACTCTATCCTAGTCTTTTGTGCGCTTCTTCTAACCTACCTTCTATACCATGTCTATGAAGTTAAAATAAAATAAAAAAGTGCTGGATTTCCATTGGAAAGTACACATCACTCCTGAAAGTTTCTTGCATCGCATGTAGTAAGCCAAGTGTAGTAAAAGGCTCAACTGAGAGGTACAGAAAAACAGTGTTTCATTACTACTGTAAGTGCCCTTTTTGGAGACGGAAAGTCAAACTCAAGGGTCTGATGCTGGGCTCCATAAGTTCATTCCTCAAGAGCAACTTTTCAAGATTTCTCTAAATGACACTTAATTAACCTCTTGCTATCACTAGGACATATTGATTCGGTATGTGTTGTCCTGTAAACTTGGCCTGTTTGCTCTTGAGGACTGAACTTGGCAAACCCGGGTCTACTCTATCAGTTGTATTTACTACCATTGCTTATGAAGCTCACTGTGTGATGCTCACTACAGAGCAGTTACATGGAGAAAGATTGCAACACACACCCTTATTCAGTAACCTGGGATATATCACACGGAAAGCCCCATTGATTTCAATGTACATCGCCGTTTACTGAATAAGGGCCAGAGTCTGTAAGATAAGAATCACTCTGCCATGCTAGTGCCCCATCTAACAAGAAATCAAACGGCCCCACAGTAAGTTAACAAAAGGGGGATAATGTGCACCATAGTTGGACACTCCTTTGAGCTTCTTATGACAACAATGGCCATGTTTCCTTAGCAGTGCTGAACCGTACAGCACCTTATAGTCCCACACACTTCAATGAGCTGCAAGATGTCTTACAGCGTATCCCCAAGTAATCTGAAACTTCACATTCATGTATCTATAGGCAAAGACTGCATGAAAGTTTAAAAACGGGAGGATTTATTGGACTATAAGTAGAGTAACACGGAAAAGCTCTGTTAGGACAACACAAGAGGAGCACGTTGTTCCAAAGTCCAGCTCACTATATAACAGTGGAAAGATGCTTTGAAAACAGAGAGCACCGATGGACATTATGGAGCAGAGCACCGATGGACATTATGGAGCAGAGCACCGATGGACATTATGGAGCAGAGCACCGATGGACATTATGGAGCAGAGCACCGATGGACATTATGGAGCAGAGCACCGATGGACATTATGGAGCAGAGCACCGATGGACATTATGGAGCACAGCACCAATGGACATTATGGAGCAGAGCACCAATGGACATTATGGAGCAGAGCACCGATGGACATTATGGAGCAGAGCACCGATGGACATTATGGAGCACAGCACCAATGGACATTATGGAGCAGAGCACTGATGGACATTATGGAGCACAGCACCAATGGACATTATGGAGCAGAGCACTGATGGACATTATGGAGCAGAGCACAGTGGGATACTCTTATATGTTCCGCACAATTTGTATTCTCAAGTATTAAAACTTCATTTAGCTCAGTTAAACTAGAACATTGCCCATTGCAGCTGAAAATAAGCGCTACATATTTACTTAAGAGGTACCAAAGTTTTAAAATAACTCTTTAAATCAGTGCTGTGTTAATTGTAACTATTTACAGTTCATTGTTCTGCAAACACTTTTCACATTTTTAGAACAATTTTAGAATTGTATTACAGTATATTTATATCCTGAACTAATATCATATTTCATATATCATTTATTTATATAATACTATATTGGATAGCTAATGCAAGGTACATACAGTATGTTGTATTTTCAATTATTAATTACAAAAAAAACATACAATGAACAATAATGCAATTATCTTACCCCCCTGTAACTCTATTTCACCTCAGCAAAACATGTCGAGTGGAACGATCAAAAAACATGCGTTTCTGCTACTATTTTAGTAACACCACTTTCACCTTGTAAAGAAGGATTTGTACACGTAACTCCATCTGTGTTCTACAAACCGGTTGTTTAAAACCGCTTTTAAATATATTTTCTTAACAGAAAAAAATCAGGGGGGCTTAAAAGTATAGTAATAATGAAAAAATAAAAAAAATGACTTATTCTGTTTCCGTGATGATGCCATCAAGGGGGAAAACAAGGTATTATTTGTAACAGCAAAAAAAAAAAAACAATACTGTCGCATTTTTGCAGGAACAAATGGTCAACACTCTGGGGAGTAAGAGTGAAATTTGTGTCACCAGTAGCCAAAAACACACCTGTCCTGAGTGAGGGCCCTCCTGTTCCCCAATGACAAGAGTTGGCAGGTGCTTCTGAGTTCTGGTGGGTAGAGGTCCCTTCAAACAAGGCTGGGGAGGGGTGGGAAAATAATTGGGAGCATTGGATAAAAGACCAATTAAACCATACCAAGATTAAACACTGCAAACAGGCATGCACATTCCTGTTATGTAGACACTTAATTTCTTTTACAAGAAATTATTTTTGCAACAGGAAACCACTTTTCTCAAGAAATAGGGAACATTGAATACACATTTTCGATACACCAACATGTAAAGCCACTCTGGTGGAAAGCTGAAAATATGGTCCTAAACAATACCATTAGACAATAGAAAACTGTTGAAAGACTCCGCTTATTATACAACGTCGTATGCAAGAGTGCCATGTCTAGAAAGTTAATTATCCAGGTGGTTGTTGTTGTTTCATACATGACTGAAATATCAAATGAAAAATATGCAAGAAGCAAAAAGTCATGCTGAAAGTGTTTAACCCTGTGCTCTATAATAAAAGCCCTGTATGAGTCACCATGCTGCATTTATCCCAATTACATCTACTGACTCACAAGAGAAGATCAAAATAAGCCACTGTTCAATTTAAAAATAACACACTGCAATCAACATGGGTTTCATGCATAGTTAGAATGGCCATCGAAAGTCCCAAAACAGGAGCTGTGGTGTTTCAGGTGCACATGCATCAAAGTCGGGGTTATATTTTCACACAGAGAAAGAAATACCTCTGTTAAATCTCGTATAGGAGGTTTCGGTGTGGACATGTTGGATAATTCTGGGTTTGCATCTTTTCTGGGTGCCATGATTTGCTCATTGATGGTCTTCTCTACCACTGGAGAAGGAGAGATTGACTTCTCTGGTATTTTTTCAGCAGGGGAAACTGGAGAAGCCACTTTCTCTGACTTTTCCTCTCTCTTCTCCGGTGGCTTAAAACGTGGTCTGTGTTCCTTCGTTTTTCCTCTAGACATAAGACTGGCGAGACCTACTGAAATGTCGTCCTTGGGTTTCTCTTTCTTTGGTGTAGATGGGGTTTGGGATATAGAGGGAGAGGTTGGTGCCCGACTTCTCTCCCCAGTTCGGGCATCTGAGCTCTTCCCAGGAGACACCACTGCCTCCTTCTTGCCTCCTGCATCGTCCTGTGGAATGACCTTCCTCACCAACTTCTTTACCACCTTCACAACTTTCTTTTTATTGACTCCCCCGGATTCATCAGGCAGAGGCTCAGTGCGAACTGTTCTTGCACCTTCTTTTCCATACATGATGCTGGCAGACTTGTCCCACTTTGCATCACCATTCAGCACTGGTTCTGGACTGGCCACTCTTTCAGAACTTTGCACCCGTTCTGGGCTCTTTATTCTCAATGCGTTTTGCCTTTGTTCTGGACTCTGAACTCTTAGGGGCCTTTGGATTGGTTCAGGACTTTTTGCTCTCAATGGGTTTTGAAGCAGTTGCGAACTCCTTGGAGATGTGGGTTTATTTACGATTTGTTCCCCCTCACTCACTGTTTCTGTATTTTCAGACTACATTTTAAAGATATAAATATGGTAAGGAAGGGAAATTGAATGCTGTAGAGGGTATCATTTTTACAGCAAATTAAACCGGTCCTATGTTCAAAAACAAAATTCTATGGTCTTTCTCTAGCTAATAATTTTTACCAAACAATCCAGTAGGACCAAGATTATAAGAACATGTGGGTATCGGCATAAAATCACTGGTGTCCACATTCGCTCCCAGAGTCAGGAGGCTTTGCTTTGAGATCATAGAGCATAAGAAATACTCCGGGCTTACAAGAATACAATGTTCCGCGCCAACACACAATATTCAGTTAACGTTGCTACGGACTGTCTCATTGAGCTATTCCAATTCCCTTTCCCAGGGAAATCGGAGAACTACATTAACAAGGATCACCATAAAACAAGGAGCATTACATCCCTGCCTTGGACAGACCCTGCACCTCCCACTATAGATGTATGGCCCGGGGGAAGGAGGTTGGGGGAGAGGAAGAGAGGGAGAGAGAGAGATGCGGGACAGTGAGGGGGAAGAAAAGGGAGTGTGAGGGAGGAAGAGCATGAGAGGGAGGGTCAGAGAGGAAAGGGGGAGAGTAAGGAGAGTGAGGGAGGGGAAGGAGAGTGAGGGAGGGGGAGGAGAGTGAGGGAGGGGGAGGAGAGTGAGGGAGGGGGTGTAGAGTGAGGGAGGGGGAGGAGAGGGAGGGAGTGCCTGGTTGTCTGTAATACTAACTATACAATTCCTTTGATACAATATAAAAAGTGGAGTGTTTAATACTTGATTATACAAACATCTAATGTTACCATACCACTGAATTATTACAAAACTAGTACTCAAGAAGATTTCCATTATACAGCCAGTGTAAAAAAAGCAAGGGACCCAGACAAATTGCTCCATACACTTTTTAATCCTAATTATACCTGCTAATCCAACATTCATGCCGAACATATATTGCATTAACTATAAGACATCCTACTGTAGTATTGCTAAAATACCATTATAACATCAGTAAACACTAATAATTGTATATTAATGCACTTCACACTCAGTGTGGTGTGCGATCCTACGAAGAGTACAACTACAATTATTATATTTTTACCAAGCAATAATACTAATAATAACAACTTTATTTATATAGCGCTTTCTTCCAATGGGACTCAAAGCGCTTCACAGTTACAAAAGGGAAAAGGGGGGAAAAGAAGAAAACATTTTGGGTTATAAACAAGCCCAAACACACGGAAAGATACAATACAGGATGGGACGGTACTGTAGCTATTAAATGCCAGACAGGTTTGTGGTTCATGAATTAAATGCCTGTGTACACAGGTAAGAGCTGCACTTCTTTATAAACCAGAATTACAGCCTACAAAATAAGGAACAAGACCACTATTTCAGTGTTATTTTAAATGGCACTAGGATTAATGCAAATAGTGCAGATGCCTATAAAGGCTGTGCATGCGTTCCATTCATTCTCTGGCCCTGTGACAATGACTGTAGCACCTGCAATCTAATCTGGCAGAGATAAGGCTGACTGCAGTGCAGTGCTGCTGGAGAGTCCTGCTAAACACCCTGCACCAAGTTCCAACGGAACTGAAGCAACGGGATAGCTATATAACTCTGACACAAATAAGCATAGCTATAATATTGCCACAATCTAAACCTGGGCCAAGGGATGCCATTCACAGCTGTAACCATCTCATTAAACAGAAGGAAACACTTGCTCAAGACTTCCATTGGCTCCAGAATCTTCATATCACCCCACCCTGCCCTGCAATGTCAACTACAAGAAGTAATGCGCAGACTATCAAATTGTTTTGATCAATGCCATGTTTGCTACTATCCCAATGCAATTGTTCTGAAGCATGCTAGAAATAAAACTAACACATACCTTTCTGAAGGTCCAATATTTTAGCACTGTCACTATGAAACAAAACCCTGCAGCCCGCCCCTGAGAGTAAGCTGGTCTTTAGACTGAATAGATACAGTAGCTGCAGGGGAGGAGGGAGTGGGCAGTTCAGCCACGTCTTTGCTGAAAGGTTTCGGATAGCAACGGGCTGGAGCTGTTCTGCAGCAGTCTGCAATGGGATGGGTGCTCCAATCTCAAGCAAAAGGTGCTGACATAACATTGCCCAGATCCCTAGTTACCCAATAATTTATGCAATACACCAATGCTTTAGAAACCGTTATCATTAAGCATTTGCTCTGTTCCAGCCTTAAAATAAACTTGCTGTTGTAGAGAGCAAAAATGAGTAGTGCTTGGAATTACAGCAATAATCAGAGATGCTGATATTATTTGATGACCCAATTCCTTCTACAGCCCTCAAAATATCAGCAGTAAAACCATTGCATTGTTCAAGGCTTCTTCTAATGGTTATTCTATATACAAAAGTACTTCAAGTTGCAATCCACACTATTCACTTTTTTGTTTTAAACCCTCCCCGCACCTTATCTTTTACAGGATGGAAATTAGGGTGCGCCACGGAGCTGAAACGTGCTATTTCCAGGTCCGTGGACCTATAGGTTCCGGAGATATTTACTAGTTAAGTTACAGGGTGTACATCTCCCTCCAGGGCAAACAAAATGGCTGCCAAATCTCAGGGCCATGGGAAGCTGCAACATCATTGGGCGAATAGATACATCCCTTTAAAAATCAGGAAGTAACACCTGCACCGTCACCAGTAAGCATCTTGGGAATCAGAGAGTGCCCTAAACTGAAAATAGTGCCGTTCAGCTCTGGAGGGCACCTCTGTTCCAGTTCTGTAAAGAAAAAGGGGGATTAGTTAAGGGACTTGCTTCCTCAAGTTATGAACTGATGCTCACAGCAACAACAACAACAAAAAGAAAAGAAGGGAGCTCAACACCTTTAATGTACACAGGTAATAAAGCAGTCTTTGGGTTGAAGCAGCAATGGGAAGGGGATCTTTGTGAATATAGCAGAATATACTGACAACACAGTCAATGATTCAGTGGTACAGAACAGAACCGTGACCCTTTGTTACTGTTTCTTGAAAGCCCAGAGAAATGCCATGATCTCACAAACGGTCCCTGATATGAGAGGGAGATCCCCTTGAATTCATTATAGACTTTTATTTCACACCTCTGCTGAACACACAGTGACACTTACAGCTCCATCATCCTGGTTATCAGCCCCACCGTTGGTTCTCTTAGATGGTTTGTCTTCATCCTTAACCTAAAGTTTCAAATAAACAGGAGGAGGAAGTCACTTCTCACGGGTGAAAGAGCTGTAGAACGGCTTAAGCACAATAAGCCTATTTCACTGCCAGGAGAGCGTGGGTACAGTGCTATGCGATGGAGGTCCCAGTACAGGCCAAAGAAACCTAGAACTATTGTAGCATGAACTGTATAACATCACAGATGCAATTCTAGGGGAGGGATTTTGATACTTGGGTTACACCAACATAGCTGGACATTTTTGCATGGGGGGTGAGAATAGTACTATGCTCTTCCCAGCCATAAACACTCACTAATTCTCAGAGTAGACTCACATTAATGAAAAGCTACACTGGGTAATGGGGAATTTTGTAATACCATTTCGAAGGCTGCAATGTCCACCTACGTTTGACTTTGTAAGCAGAACTTGCGTTATCTTAGCAGCTCTCTTGGAATGTGCTATATGTCTGTGTGTGTGGTTATAAATACACAAACACGCATACTGTTACACGAAACACACAGTGTACATCAGTTGCATAGGTAAATGAAGCAGAAGTTAATGATAAATTAGATTGGGATTAGATGTAGGAAGATTCTCTCCGAGCCTTAAATCAGCCATTTAGATTTGTGTGCAATGCCACCCCATATGCATCAAATTTGCAAAGTACTCTAGAATTGTGCTGATTGAATTGGCCCTGGGAAACCCATGAGCAGTATAATCCTGGTCTTGTTGATATGGCACGGCCCTATTTGTAGTTTGTGTCTGAGACAAACACACAAAAAGCTACAAATATAACAGGAACCGGTGGGGTCCACCAGAGGGCAGGGGGGGGGGGGGAAACAGAGAGGTCGTGGATCAACTTTGGGGGAGCCCCAGTTGAATTAATAGTAAAAGTAAATAAAATACAATTTGTTGGGTAATTCTGCTTTAAGCAGAGTTCTACTTTGCAATAAAACATTTACAGACCGGTTTGGTTCTTTTGACGTCTCTTACAGAACGTCGGGCCATATTTACCAAGAGTGCCGAGCCGTAAAGCTCATTTTAGCGAATGAGACATAAAATGCCTTATGGCTTAAGCACCACTTAGTAAGTATGGCTTTCTTGTCTTAAATATAACTAATTCTGCAAAACACACAAAGTCACACACATGCTGAGCTCCAAAGGATGCAAGACTTCCCTTTTGCTCCCAGAATGCAAAGCGCGAGGAGAATGCCATGGGAGGGCAGTCATGAGCTGACGAGTCCTACACTGATTGGCTGAAGGAGAGAGACAGAGAGGTTCAGAAGTGTTGATGCAATCAAATTGGGAGCCTGCTGCTTCCTACAGATTAGGTCTTTCGTGGCAACCCTGGCGTACTGCCATGCAGCAATGGCGCTTGGCACACGGGGTAGACACTGCAAGGTACAAAAAAAATTAAGGTACAGGAAGGACAAAACATGTAGGGGAAAAAAAGGAATAGGTAAAGAAGCAAAAGCAAGTTAAAATAAACATTAGAATCAAACACAGGATTACACATTAGATTGAGTTTACTAGCAAATATTGTTGGACTTGTGTGTGTGTGTTTAGGTGTTGGACCAAATGAAATCTTTGACTCCATCAGGGATGGCCAAATCCAGTCCTCAAGGGCCACCAACAGATCAGGTTTTCAGGATATCCCTGCTACAGCACTGGTGACTCAATCGTTGACTGAGCCACTGATTGTGCTTCAGTACAGGTTGCTCAGACAACCTTCAGTGACCCTTGAGGACTGAAGGCAGCCACCCCTGGACTACATCATCATTAAAGGCGAAGGAAACGCCTTCCCTTTCTCATCATGAAATAATCAGCTCACTGGTCAGTGATAAGGAGAGTAGGGTTAAAATGTGAGCTCTATGACAATACCCAGTTACTGCATCTTGGGACACGGTGTACTGGGACATGACAGCTCTGCCCTGCAAACTCAAGTCCAAAATCTCTCTCTTACGCAGTCACTGAAGAACGTTAATATTCATCATCAAATAAAGATATAGCTGGTAGGGTTCTCCAGTATCAATAATGTTACAGGAGCTACTGATCAAGGTTATTTAAAAACTGCTGGGGTTTTTACATAGTATTTTAAGAAATATTTATTGCTGGCCATTCACAGCTTAAGTAATAAAACGTGCAAACCATTCTAAACACCCAATATCTTTTTTATAGGTGCATTCAACTCGCAGACGGTGTATAGGAACTGTGGCATCATGAATATGAAATGCTAGATAACTCCGGAATTGAAGTCACAATTCATCTTGTAAAGCTGGGAGTCATCAGTAGACTACGGAAACTCCATAGAACCCGATTAAATACGGTTTACAACCTGACCAACCAGAGCCTTTAAAAACGAAAAGCTGAATCTGCAACGGAGAGGGATTAAGTAAAGGAAATGTGACACTAAAGCAGCAGTACTTCTTGAGACAGAAGGGCAGACATGTCTAGTATTGTAGCCCAGGTCAAATAATTCATAGACAAGTTCAATCTATCTACTCAATCATAAAGAAACATTGGTTCTTTGTTTTCATGGTTTTTAACTTCTCTCTTCTTCCCTTGCAGCTTTATTTCCTCTAGATCAGGGGCGGCCAACTGCAGTCCTCAAGGGCCACCAACAGGTCAGGTTTCAAGGATATCCCTACTTCAGCGCAGGCGGCCAAATCAGTGGCTCAGTCAAAGACTGTGTTGGTGGCCCTTGAGGACTGGAGTTGGCCAGTCCTGTTCTAGGTGATACGGACACATAGCTAACATCACTGACTGGCCACACAAGAATGGGACCTGTTGCCAAGTGGTCGTGGGGACAGTATTCAGGGAAACAATTTCACTACAGGGTAACAAAATAGTGGTTACAGTTCATGGCATATATGGAAGAAAAATCAGTTATTGAGAATAAATAAAGAGCTGTCACTTTTAAAAGAAAGCAAACCTGCAAAAGGGTACACTCATCTACAATGTGCTAAAAACACTAAATGGATTAAGAACAACTGTTTACCACATTTCTGGCTCCTTTGGCAGTACATGGGTAATGTTTAGTATGTACATAATGAGCTTGAAGTGGCACATTTTGCCATTTCCCCTATTTTTGTGATTCCACGCTAAGGGCTCAGGTACAGTTTCAATGTAAATTGGATTCCGTGGACTAAGTAATTGAACCGCATATCAAGTGCTAAGCTTCCTACTACAGCAAACCTCCAATGCTCTAGGCACAAAAAAGAAAGCTACCTGCATTGAAGAAAGGATTAATTCTCACAACAATGGCACATGAAAGTTATTCGGGATTTGAATATATCCGTTAAAAAACATGTTTTTAAATACAAATTTGAGAGGAAAAAAATTACATCTTTTTAATGTATGAATGTACATTAATTATAGGTGATTTTAGGGGATTATAGGTGATTCAGGTGATTTTATTCAGACTAATCATAGCCCTGGAAACACCATTGTGCGGTTTTGGATTTCCAGCTATGGACCAAAACACCTATGCATTAATAAAGTGATACAGGTGCTTTACCCGTGTGAGTACTGGAGAATTGTACAGTACTGTATTATAATGTGTTACTGTAGTATGGGACAGCTAAGGCAAGCAGTTATTGTAATCAGACTGTTTTGAATGCCATGGAAAAGCTCAAGCACGCCTCACTTCTCGTCTCTCTATCCCAACAGAATGAGAGCTACAAGTCCAGGATCCACTCAGACCGACAATGATAACCTCCAGCCATATGTTGACCTTATTGTAAGGTCAGTTGCTGAAGACACACCTATAAAGTGGAACCTCTAGGGCAGGAGTGGCCATCTCCAGTCCCCAAGGGCCACCAACAGGCCAGGCTAAGGATAGCTCTGCTTTGGCACAGGTGGCTCAATCAGTGGTTCGGTCAATAACTGAGCCACCTGTGCTGAAGCAGCGGTAGCTTTAAAACCTGACCTGTTGATGACCCCTTGAGGTCTGGAGTTAGCCACCCCTGCTCTAGGGTCTCACTTCCAGGGTCTATAAACACTGCAGGGAACATTTAATAAAAGCTCCTAAGTATGTTACATCTATTTAAAAAAAAACTTGAACAAGAGAAAGTGTGTACACTATAAGATGAAAGCTAAAGAAAAATGACTGAAACATGCTTCATTTGTTTTTAGAGACTCAAATTGTAGAGACGGCTATGAAGAGCCCGCCATCTTGACAATTTGCCATGCAATTGAAAAAATATTTCATATCTGTCAATATTTGTGTCACGTATAAGCAGGCCTTGTGGGTTTCTACAACTTGTCCTTTCATTCCAATCGAATCAAGCTTTGCAATTACTTCTGCAGTCTTTGTTGAGTACAACTCACTCACTAATCTCTATGAAAAGCAGTATGTATTGTGCTATACACAGTTATATACAGAAATAGTTTATGGTCGGGGCGCTCAGAAATGGAACACAAAGACATCATTTATAGCAGGGTGCATGCTGGGCGATCTAGGTTCACCTCACCGAACCAAAATAAGTTGTTCGTTACACTCCAAGGTAGAAAACTAAATAAAAAAATACAAAATATCTGTCCAGTTAATGCATCACAAACAATAAAAAGAGCGACGTTTCAGGTCAACATGGCCCTTTGTCAAGCTTGACCCGAAACCCATATTATTGTTTATGTGATAAATGAAATGAACAGATTTGTCTATTTGTCTACCTTGGTGGCCTGCGGACAACTTGTTCCTGTCTGTATACACACATGCCTTTACAGTCAGACCAAGCAGGTCTGCTTCTATGATCTTTTCATCTCATCATCATATATGACCACCTGCTAGTAGCACTGGCACAGGTGCAGCTGCTGTGTGTTTGTGTCAATCAACGTTTCTTGAACTTCTTTCCCAGCGTGGAACCTTTCTTTCTCCCATTGCTCAGACTCCCCTTTAATTGATTAATATTTACATTTCGACATTTTTTTTTTTTATAGATCTATAAAACTAAAGAGAAGCCGAAAATGAAATAACTCCTTTCTAAATATCATTTTCAATGACGGCATTATCCCACAGGGCTCATAAACGTAATTGTAAACGCCGCCTTTTCTATTTTGCAAACGCGGTGACATTTATTTTTTTAGACAATTAAAACGCTAAAATCCCGTCCTTGTTGGTTTTCCCGTTGGGATCCTTTCGGGGTTCGATTGACCCAGCACCCTGGTGTGAATGTTCACGAGATCTCTGGTACAATGAGGACCACATGTCTGCGAGACACCTGGAGTCCCCATCCAAGGTGCAGACGCATAGGGGAACATATTGGACTAATAACACTGAAACATTAAATATGTTAAAACTAAATGATTGAAGCCTTTAAAAAAAAAAAAAAAAAAGTCTAACATCTTTTGTGAAGGTTTATTCTGAACGGGGCAGAGGAGATGATACATTTTGTTTGCTGTACTCCAATTGTATGATAATCAGATTCATACATATCCAATGCTTTTCACGTGACAAATTGGAAAAGGAGCAAGGTACAATTATTACAATTACAGTATGTCAAGGATAAACCTCAAATATATATTTTTTTAATGTACTTGTCAGATTTTTTACATTTAGCAATAGGTTGAACTTGAGAGATGTCTATTTTTCAACCTCATCTACTATGTAACTATGTATTAACTGCCTAGTTTTAACCTATTATTGTCATCATCTCAATCTGGTTGCATGCCTGACTGCTCCTTTGACGCTTAGGTGTGCTCCCTGCTTAAATATTTTATTTCATGCGCATCTTGGAAAAACATTTAAGTGATGCTAAGAAAAGGGCAGAAGCACCTTTAATAAGTCCCTCTAAAGCATTGGCCATAGTGCAGCCGCGCGACGGAGCGCAAGGAGTCGCACGCGCCTGTCGCCTGAGCGATCTGTGGACTCGGATGCGCTCGCGACGGGGAGGCGTGGCCGTGACGTCACCAAACTGGTTTGCGCCGATTGGCTCAAATGCTCACGCGACGCGGCCGTCATGCGAAAAATCACATCTTTTTGTCTCTTAAAAATCCTGCTTCCTCAAGCGCACTATGGCCAGACTGATAGTGACTGTATTTTGTTTGCGTCGCGCGCACTACGGCCGCAGCCTAACACAGGTAGCGCAGCACGGCCCCAATGCCATTTCCTTTGCTGTACATCACGCTTTATATTTTGTGTGCAAGGATAGCCAACTAAGGCAAGGCCTCGGCTGCTCATTCCAAAGGAGCAGCTCACGATTATTATCAGCCTGTTACGGCGTGTGTCAAGCTGTCCCAGATAAGCCGCCAAGCTCAGCTCAGCACAGTTGGAAGAGCTTTTCCCATCTACCAGTGCTGGCAATGTGGTGCAGAATTATTTAAGGCATATGGGGTCACAAAACCTAAACATATGTGTGGCTGTGTGCTGTGCAAAGAAAACACTCAAGAATCCACATGTCCAACACAAGCTCCCTCAGCCTGCTGCTGCCTCAGAAACGCTGCTATGCTGTATATATGTAAACTACAGATATCCATATTGTGAGAGGGGATATAAATAGATATAAATAGGACAACATTTCTGGGGGAGAGGCAAAGAGCTGAAGGACCGCGGCTGCAGGAGGTTTTCGGAACCTTTACTGTCAATCCCCGTTCTGCTTCCCAAAGTCGAGAACCACAATGCAAGGCGCGACTTCGGGAAGCAAAGTGGTGGCTTACAGCTCCTCTTCTGAAGATGCTCTGCCGCTGCCGCAGTCTTTCCTGCGCTGACCCATGTGGCGGAGAAGTGGCGTCTGCGGTAGGCCGGCACAGATATGTAACATTTCTCCATCTCTCTAAATGGGCCGCGTTTTAACTTCCGTTATAGCATGGCCGGGATTTTCCCTACTGCGTCAGCTTGTAAAGCTCATGAAAATGTGGAGCGCAACCAAATGCTTAAATTGCTTAATGCACATACAAACACCCTGCCCGCACATAATCATTCTTCAAAACACACACCAGGCGTGATCACCGAGAACTTGCTAGCACGGATCATCTTCCTATCAGTAAAACCCAGGACGAATTATCCGCCTGTACGATTAGAACAGGTGATTTTCCTAATGGCAGCCCTGATTAAAAGTCACACAATCCTCAGAAAAATTAACCCCTCTGTTGCCAGAGGAGCATGCCACTCAGCTAAGAGGTTAAATCTCCCAAAACTATAATAACCATTCATTTTGAAGTGTGTGAGACATTTATTTTACGCAAGCCCACAGAAATATGATCTCTGCGAAATACAGCCGGGGGTTAGGAAACAGAAGAACTGTCCTCCCTTCCTGTGTGTGTTTTTTTTTATTTAACACTTCATTTAAAAAAAAAAAAGGGGGGGTGGTTGTGTTTTTTTTTATAACACGAACAGAGACTAAATACTGTACATAAAAACTCTACAGATCTATAATCAGTTAAGTAAAAGTTAGTGGTATTTACCAAAGTAACCGACATAGCCCCAAATTACCATGTAAACAAACATTGGCTCATAGCCCTGTGATCACACTGGTGACTTCAGAATGCGGTTTGCTCTCGTCTTCCCCTCTTCATTCAATGTCACAAACACACAGCAATCCTGCCACTGGTGCTACAAATGTGCTTGTTTATGAACACGAAAACATGGAGGAACCTGCTTGGAATTTGACGCAGAGAAAATGCAAGCATTTTTTTTTCACATTTGTGGTACTGAAATAAGTTACTTCCAATAAACAGACAAGTATTTGATGACAATATTGCAATATACTAATAGAAAACAAAATGGTCCGACTACGGGTGACCAAAAATTATATTGCTACAATAGAGTTGAGCCACAAAATCAATGGCCATCTGACTGGTCAAAGATTTGAATGCACGTCTTCATAATGAGCTACAAAAACAGACTTCATAACGTCCATCGGGTTACATTTTCATTACGGAGTAACATTTAAATCATGAACATGTGAGGCACACAAGGACATTCTAAAGACATGCAAGAATAGCGCCACAGCACCCAAAGCAGCCCACACCAATGCGTTGTTGGCCACTTTGGATCTTAAGGGTCATACACTCAGCTGTTTCCATAAAATAAATAAAACCCGACAAAGATTCAAAAATAAATTAAAAAAGACGCACAAACAAACTTTAGATAAAAAGGTAAACAAAATGGCGGCTTCCTACCGTACATCAACGTGTGTCTTTATTATTTCAATATTTGACCAGTGGGCAGTTTAATGTAAATGTACCCGCATCCTGTCCCTGTGCCTGGCTTTGTGCAATGAGAAAAACATGTATTTACGGCTATGCAAATTAAGGTGTCTCCTGATTGTCCGGAGCTCAATTTTTCTGGTAGCTACTCACAGAAATATAGCTTGGCCTGCAGACACCTTTTTATCATTGATTCTGCTTAGCTTCCTCACTGCCATAACAGGCTGAAACACATTACTCTGCAATGCACCGCTGGGCCCTCCGGCATGGATACGCTTAAGACGTCCATGAATATTCCTAATAAGAAGGCGTTCACGGGAAGTTAAATAATCATTGCGAACAAATGGGTCGGGAAAAATTCAGCACATACGTTTAAGAGCCAGGGCTATGAATAGCCCACGCTTGCAACCTGGGCCCGATCAAGGACACCATGCTTGGTCTGCCAACTTCCAAAACAAAACAAAAAGAGTCAAGATCCAACCAAAAGCTTGTTAAAAAAAAAAAATTAACAAAAAAAGTCACAAAATCAGAAAACCCCCGAGATCGTCCTTAAAAGCGTTGTGGCCAGAAACAGCGTTTTTCACCTTACCCCAGCCTCGGACGAAGAGAACCTTAGAGAAGCAGAGCCAGGGCTGCACAGAGAGAAGGAGCCTTCCGGCAGGAAAGAGAGACGCACTGAAATCTGAGAGGTGGCCTATGAGTCGTTTTCCCTAACATGCAGCTACAGTCACAGGACAGCTGCAGTGATACAGGCTTCCTAAATATAGCCCAAGAATGTCAGGGGGGGACGACGACCAGCCAGAATGTGTCCTTACAGTTGCTGGGTCCCCTCAGCCTAGCCCACCTCAGCTTATCAGCGCACAGGAGAGAGTCCTTCTCTTGAGTTAGCTGCTGCTGCTGGAAAAATAAAAAAGCAAAAAAAAACAACGGCAAAGAGGAAGGAAATAGCTGGGGGGAAGGCAGCTGTTTTCACCTACTGTATCAAGACGCCTTGCCCCGGGCAGCGTGATGGGGTGAGGTGTCATTAAGCGGTGAATCAGCCAGTGTATGAGGGAAAAATTGTTAACTCATACACAGCCTGAGGTACCAGAAACACTTTGCTCTGCAATGCATCCGAGGTGACCCTGGCAGCAAAAAAAAAAGGGGGGTGCTCCCTGCCTCGCTCACTGTGAAAATACTTTATTAAATTTTAATACTTAATAAATATATTTCTCTGTTGATGTTGCCTTTAAAAAAAAATTATAAGTTTCCGGATGATTCCTCAAGCTGCTGTTTCATTTGCGGTGTCGTCGAGATAGCTATCAAAATTGTCGTTTTTGGGATTTTTCTAGTTTTTTAAACAATATATTTGAGGCTTACATGAAGAAATACTTATTGTGAGGGGTTTTTTTTAAAGGGTAGTTAAAAAAACAAAAAAGGAGAATTTACATTCTGTGCGTTTTAAAGTGCCTTACTTTTCTGTGTTTTTCAAATGTGTCTGTGTGGGTCTGCCTGAGTGTGTCCGTGTGCGTCTCTGTCTGTGCACGCGTCTCTGTTTGTGCGCTCGTCTCTGTGTGTGTCTGTAACATTACGCAGTATTAGTGAAGCATCACCTATTTAATTTATTCCCCCGTAGTTGGGAAGCAGGGAGTCTCCGGAGCTAAATTGCATCAATGTCAGCTCTGGGGCCCCCCTGCTTCCAGTGATACCGCTAAAGGCATGATGTCACGGCTTGCTATTGGCCCGTGTGACGCGCGAACCTTTAAACAGCCATATTGTTCGCCCAGCCGGTGGCGGCTACCGGTATGCCCTAAAATGAGGGGAAATTAACGTGGTTCAGCTCCGGAGACACTCTGCTTCCCACAAGCAGAAAGGCCGCTTTAATTTGTAGGATTTATATGTATATACTGTAAGCCCTACAAATGAAAGTGACATTCCCGCCTGCGGGGCAGTGAGTGGGAAGTTATTATACAGCGATGCAGAGAAGAAATCGGCACTCACAGGACTTGATGAAAGGCAACCGTTTAAATGGAGTTTAACTTGACGGGGTAGGAGGCTTAAATCATTTTTTGATCTAAAGATGCTACTAAATGACTCCTTTGTTTAAAGATTTACAGTAGGATCAAAATGCAAAATTTCAATAATAAATCGCAGGCCAATTTGGGAGAAGCACAAGGTTTTTGTATTTGTTTCCAAAAATGATAACACACAAAGCAACTAAACATACAAATATGAAAAGTTACAAATATATTAAAATGAACAAACAAACCATGAAGCCTGATCAGCTAATGAATATTAGCCACAAACAATGTGTCACTGATCCCTAGGTCTTGGTAAATAAGCACACCCTTACAAAACTCTTAGGCCTAGGTCTTGGTAAATAAGCACACCCGTACAAAACTCTTAGGCCTAGGTCTTGGTAAATAAGCACACCCGTACAAAACTCTTAGGCCTAGGTCTTGGTAAATAAGCACACCCGTACAAACCTCTTAGGCCTAGGTCTTGGTATATAAGCACACCTGTACAAAACTCTACGGCCTAGGTCTTGGTAAATAAGCACACCCGTACAAAACTCTTAGGCCTAGGTCTTGGTAAATAAGCACACCCGTACAAAACTCTTAGGCCTAGGTCTTGGTAAATAAGCACACCCTTACAAAACTCTTAGGCCTAGGTCTTGGTATATAAGCACACCCGTACAAAACTCTACGGCCTAGGTCTTGGTATATAAGCACACCCGTACAAAACTCTACGGCCTAGGTTGATTTAGCTGCGTTGGAAGATGTCCCTATGTCTTTATTTGCCGTTTTGATGCCCTACTGCCAGGAGGAACGTCAGACCAGCGCTGCGTTCCATGGGGCGTCAGAAGGATGTTGTCATCAACATGTGCGTCGCCAGACGTCCTGTATATATACGGGATTGTCCCTTATTTCATTGACATGTCCCAGAAAGGTCTGTGGGACACATAGTTGGCACAGAGACCTCGCTGTGACTGTAGGGGTAGCTGGCCTCACAAAATAATGGTGAAGCCGGCTAGCTACCCCCAAAACTGTGTGTATCCGTCCGAGTATGTGTACTCCTAAGCCGGATACAATGTGTGTGCTGGAAGCCTGGTAAGTTACCACAAAACCCTGGTTCCCTGGCACCTATGTGAGCTCATAAGCTGGGTAAAATATGTGTGTTTTTACCCCTTGGTAGGAACTAGGGTGTCCTTTAATTGGTTTAGTGATGCCAGTATATGTTTCCAGTAAGGTAGAGATACCTGGAATTAAGTTTTAGTCCAACTAGGTTTACCCCTATAGATATTAACTCTTATAATACAGAGAAAATGATACAGTGGCATGCCAGATTACTGTCCTGTAAATTGGGTGATTAATGTGGCACTAGTTAAAGAGAATGATGGCATGGGTTGATCAATGCTATCAGATGTTTAGATGCCATTTAGCAGAATACTCTATTGATTTTATTCTTAATTGCAAATAACATCATTTGTCCTCCGTGTATTAGACCTAGTGTGTCAGTGTCACTTTCTGACATTTATTTCAGGATTACAAGTTTAGACTGCCTATTTAAAATGCTGTATTTAGTCCAACAGTTAATTCGCATACATGTGTGTGAAGCCTGCAGTATTGTGATATCAACTGTTGACACTAACTGCAGTGTTGCAAAAGTAGAGTACCTTTAAATCAGTTTCCCCCCTTTAATATGTGCATCAATACAATCCAAACAATGATAAGTAATTAGCTAAGTTGCCGATTGATCTGCACTCCTGTGATCGATCGGCGAAGATTCGGTTCGGGGGTTCACTAAATGGCTGTCAGTGCAACAGAAGAGGACCAACGATGCAAAGTTCTGTAGGGAAGATCATGTGACCAGGCAGTCACTATATACAATTGGTGCACTGCTACAGAGAGGGCAGGGATCAAAAAAGGGGTGTGCCAGAGCCTGTTTCAGAAGAGGAAGGGGATGTGACTTTGTAAATGGTTATTATAAAAACAAAAAATGCTTGTTACAGTATAATACATTAAAAATATCATTAAGAGTTGTTTAAAAAAAATGCTACAAGTATTTCTCATAGTACAGAACTGATTTATTAAACAAAATAAGTAGACATGTTGGACATTGTTTGGTCTGCAGCTTTAAGCACTGTTTGTAGGGACTTGCTTTTAGTGAAAAAGTTTAGTTATAACAGGTGATGCATCAGATACGCCAGTAGAATGGAAAGCGTCAATTTCATAAAATGTAACGCTAGCGGAATACATCACAAATACAAGCATCTGCACCAGTGGCTCAAAACCACGCCACCGGCGGCTCCGACACGAGAGCGGGGTGGCCTGCCGTGGGATTGTAACATATGTTGGTTGGCTCAAAAGCAAGGATAAATACCTCAGCTGTGTCCTGCTCGTAAGTTCATGTGAGCGGAAGGCAGACTGATGAGGTGAAGTGGAGGGATCGGGAGACCTGCTAATGCCAGAGTTGGATGGCTCGAGCCCTAGTAGCTAGATAAATACTAAGCACTCTGGAGTGCAGGTAAGCTCTAACAGGCTAAATATTGAACTAAATATTGTCACTAAAAGCAAGTCTCTACAGACAGTGACTCCACTTCTACACACACACACACACACACACACTACAGTTATTGTCAAAAGTTGATATTTCAATATAAGAGGCTTCACACATGTGTATGTAAGGGGGTCACCCCCGGTATCCCTGATTTTCCTTTGCCCCCTGTCTTACCCCTGTGGCAGCGGGGGAAGGCGACTTCTCCCAGTGGGCGCCGCCATCTTGGTTGTGACGCGAGGTTCGCGCAATGCGCAGAGGTTGGCAAGGGTATCGGTGGCCATTACAAGTGTGCAGCTGCTCTGGGAAGTTGCGCAGGCGCAGTTAAGCGTAGCGGTGGCCATTGCACAGCGCGCACGCGGCCCCAATGTTAAAGAGAGCCACCAAGGACTACAATTCCCAGCAGCCTGTGGGGACTGCACTTTCACCCTGGTCACAGGCAGCAAGACAGCCAATAGAGCTGACAGAGTCTCATGCTGCAAAGTTGCAACAATGTTGTGTGCAGACAGGGATTGTCAGTTAGGAGCTGGGACACAGAGAGGGGAGGGTGTGTTTGTGCAGGGAGGAAAGTAGCCTCCTGCACTAGGCCAGAAATCTCCCCTTAGGCCCCAGCTAGACCCCACTCCCCTTCAGCTTGTGACTGCTTTAGGGAAGGCCCCTTAGGTAGGGATTTTACCCTGTTAGCAGTCAGTTCAGTCAGTGACACAGCTGCAGTGCTGTGTGCTCTGACAAGAAGGGTCAGTGTGCAAGGAATTATTCTCTGCGGCTGCAGAGATAAGAGACTTTCCAAAGGTGGATCACTCCATGCGGAAGCCACCCACTGCCAGGAAGAGTTACAGGACATCGCTGAGGAGATCGCAGAGCGGCGGATCCTTTGTGAAGTGTCTGCAGCCCCAGGTGCTGGAGCACTGGGCAGGTACAGTCAGTCATCAAGTGCACCAACTTGACCAACAGTCACTCACTTGGGGTATTGTGGGACATTTGGGACTATTTATATAACGTGTGGGGTACCAAGCCCTGAGTGGTGACCGGGTAGTTGTGCCTATTAGTGTCATAGAGGGACACTGTCAATGTCATATTGTTGAAGTATGTTATGTTGTGTTATTTGCCATATAGTAAACCCTTTTAGTCATAACCTTTGGTGTGGGCTGGTTACATTATGGATGTTCCTATGTGAGGTGTAAATTTTTGTGATTTACCCCTGTCAAACCCAATATGTGTCAGCCAGATAGGGGTTCCCCGAGATTTTTCGAAATGCTTCAAGGGTTCCGCCAAACAAAAAAGGTTGGAAATCACTGCTCTGACACAATAGGTCTAATACATTGAGGCCAAATGATGTTATTTGCAATTAAGAATAAAATCAACGGAGTACTCGACTAAATGGCATTCATTTTCATAGTGTTATTTTCAGGGAGTGCAGAATGATTTGCAGAAAATAGAAAAAAGACACATATAGTGCAGGATTGTATGTAGATCCAATATGATACATTTATAGTGTCTTTAAAAGTGTCCAATCACAACTCACATGGAGGACAGCTGGAAAGGTTTATTTTGCGGATGTAAATCCGTCTGCCTCAGTCCCCCCTGGATCTCATGGAGAAAATCGTGGAAATGTGGCCCTCTTGTGTGATGATAGAGGGACAGTCCTGCCCTGACGTGGTGTAACACGATCTTCACCCAAGTAGGTAATTACACAGAGAGGTACAGTATGTGTGTAAAAAGTAGGTTTATGTAATAAAACAATAAAAACAAATCCGCACTTGCATATTAGTTTGTGCGCGATGGCCAAGACAGAGCAAACGGCAATCGTGGTCGGCGTGGCGCTTCTCCGATAACCACAGCTTGCAGGGAATCCCCACTTCCGCACTCGGCTTGCGGGCTAAGGCATCAGCTTGTCAGAACCTCGCGTACACATCCTACGGTGGCTTGCTGGAGCCCCAAAATAAGAATGTTGCAGGCTTTCTACAAAGCGTTTCTCAAAGTAATTTGCTTCCGTAGGAAACCATACTAGCTGACACCATAACCATGGGTTTAAATACCCCTCGTGATTGATAGTTAAATGGCAGCCTCATTAGTCTCACAATATTAATCAACCACAAATGTTGGCATATTTAGATGGGGATAGTGGATGATGGGAGACTGATGGTATAACAGATACATGTGAACTACAAACAGTCTTATCTTATTACTATAGGAGTCCATGTTAAAATAGATGAGAAGTAGAGAGTGATACACTGTGCTCATTTGCATGTCATTACCCAGAATCCCTGGCTGCAGTGGAAGCACAGTTTGCTAAGTGATAATGGGGAAAGACATGTTTGCAGACCTGTCTGACATTCCAATTCACCACAAGTGGTATTTTTATTTACTGAACATTATTTCTCTTAATTCGTCTAATTGCACAAGCATGCTTTTGTTTCAGGTCGCGACACCGGGTAGTTTTTCATAGATAACGTTTGAGGTGTCACAGGTCCCGCCCCTGCTTGGTCCCGCCGGTGCTCGCGCCCCCTTACCTTGTTTTGCAGCGTCAAATGATGCCGCGGGTCATGTGACGTCACGTTGCCATGGCGATGCGATGTGTCACAGCGTCTGAATCATGGCAAGTTTATTGTTGCAGGGGCCTCACGCGATCCCCCGGCATTTAATTTTAATGTCTTGGGGAAGAGCGCAGGGCCTCTGCAACTGCCCGCGCCCCCCCAGAAAACCCCCCAGTTTGCGCACCCCTGGCTTAGGGAATAACTGAGAAGATGACGTCCGTTCCGGCTCCAGGTAACATCGCTCTCTTTGCCCTGATTCAACGGAGCGTAGTGTTGTGCAAGAAGAATTTGGGAGGTAACTTCACCTTCCTGACATTTGTATCAGGGAGGATGTAAAAAGGAAAGAATATATTTCTTGCTACACATCTGGGAGTCTCCCTGATAACATGGGGAGTTTTTATTTTCATTTTATTTATTTATTGTGCTAGTCAAAACTTGAGCATGTCAGTAAATTAAAGACTTTAACCCCTATGCTATTGGCAGCATAGCAGTTAATATGTTATTATTTGGCCAAAGCGTTATAAGCCTGCAGCCACTACACGGCATGATCAGTGTGCAGGTCCTAACACTGCCTGTGAAAATTCTCATTTACCTCTGCAGTAGCACTCCTTTTGATACACATATATATATATATATATAATTTATATTAGTGTGGTGGGTTCTGGGTTAGAACTTCCTGGGATGTGTGTTCATTCATTTTAATATGTTATTATGTCAGCTTTTATTTACCATCGACATCTATGACTACTGTAGAAGCAACTAAGTCAAAGCACTCGCCCACGAACACTTCCTTTCTCTGTCTCCTCAATTCTTTTTTCCTAAACAAGGGTTCAATTAACTGTGCGGCTCTTTTTAAAGCTGCCGACCAAGCAATATCCTACATGTACAAACAGATTACCAATGCTCAACCAATAGTCCCAATAATTTGTGAAGATGATCAATGTGTTTGTCTTCAAAGAGCTGGGTTCCAGTAGGTGTTAGTGGACCACAACACGTGGGTACCGTTATCTTGTGAGGCACAACGTGATGTCCAGTTGTCCTTCCTGGTGATAGCTCGTCTGCAACAGGGGATCCCGACGAAGCTTTTGGAATGAGCGAAACGCGTAGGGTTCGCTAGGTGGCGCTGTACATTCATTTCAGAGGATTGCAACAAGGATTGTAAGATTTTCTTGGCAAGCGGCCAGTGGTGACGCTATTGACGTCAGACGCTAGACGTCAGTGTTGGGCGTGAGAACCCGGAAGAGAACGAGAGGATCACAGTGCTGGGGAGCCCTGCTGTTGCAGGCGACTGCAGCGTTCCCAAGACGCGAATCCCAACTGGCTGCCCCTGACACCTATTGGGATTGGACAGTGTCTTTCATTGTGGTGACTACAGGCATACCCCGCATTAACGTACGCAATGGGTCCAGAGCATGTATGTAAAGCGAAAATGTACTTAAAGTGAAGCACTACCCTTTTTCCACTTATCGATGCATGTACTGTACTGCAATCGTCATATACGTGCATAACTGATGTAAATAACGCATTTGTAACAGGCTCTATAGTCTCCCCGCTTGTGCACAGCTTCGGTACAGGTACTGCGGTTCAGGACGTGCTGACAGGCGCATGCGCGAGCTGCCGTTTGCTATTAGGCGATTATGTCCTTACTCGCGAGTGTACTTAAACCGGGGTATGCCTGTACATCATTGTCACGGTAGCTAGTAATAGGTTATAATAATACACACCAAAATATCTGGGTTGAATTGAACACGACTTAGATATAATAAATATAGTTTATTCCTTAAAGAAGGTGAACACAAGATATACAAATAACAAGCAAAATATAGACACTTACTCAGGAATGGGGATGATGAAGTAATCAGGAAACAGGATTAGCAATTCATCAGGCATCAAATAGTTGGTAAACTTGAAGTCACGAAAACACGAACAACGAACAACGAACAACCCAGCATAGGACTGACACTGGTTTATATGTAATTCCAGTCCTATACCTTATCATTAAGTGCAGGCCATTGGAGAACAATTACCTGCACCCAATCTCTCCTTGCCACCTCACCTGAGGGGCACCGTAATATCTGCCCACTGGGTGGGTATTATTCTAATCAGGGGCTTATTTCCCTAGCCCCCCGCCCACAAGCCTGGCGTCTGAATGTCTGGCTTGGACAGGAAAGCCTTTGTCCAAGGTGTGACTTTTAACACTTATCCTCAAGTACCCATGTCCTGCTTTTCTGTTGTGCTCGCATACACAAGCAGGGTGGGGGAGTCTTTGATCAGGGGTTTTATTGTAGACCATTTGTCTCCCTCCCTGACCATTAACATAACATATGGGCTCTGAGTTTTTATACCAGACCCAAAATACAATTCATACTTTAATACTTTCACATATTAAAATAGTCCGTTCTGTGGGTCTGAGCGGGCTGAAATTTGCCAGGTCCTCATGCCGGAGGACCTTTGCCATAGTGGCCAAGTTTCAGCCTTCCACGACCCCCAGAACCGGAGATACAAAAAACAAGTTAAAATCCCACATTAACTTCAATGCAGGATTCTCCGCCATAGCTGAAATAAATCTCTGCTTTTCACTCTTTACCATTGAAATCAACGGGCTCCGCCGCTATAGGCTTTCAATGGAGCAACTGCGCCATTGAAGTCTATGGGCTCCGCCGCTATAGTCTTTCAATGGAGCAACTCCGCCATTGAAGTCTATAGAAAAACCACAATTTTCACATTCGCCCATACTCCGTCTGGTTGTTCGGAGAGGGCTGGAAATGGCCATGCAGTCATGCCGGAACAGTGACTACACGCGACCCAAATCCCAGCCCTCTGGTCCTCACAGAACCGGAGATATGGGCTTACCCTTTTTACCTTTTCGGACTTAGCCGTTTTAAAGCCACGCGGCTTTCTCCCATTGGAATCAATGGCCGGCGCCGCCATAGGAAACGCATGGGCGAGCGCCGCCGTGGGATTCAATGGGACCTCCGCTCCGCCATTAGAGTCAATGGCACGACCCTCGTGGTGGCCGCGACCCTTTATGGGGGTCATTCATTCTCGGACCCGATGGTGGTCGTGTGTGGGGGTTCCTAGGGTCTAGGGGCAAAAAGAACTTTACTTCTGGGTGCCCTAGAACCTAAGTTTCCCACGCCAATTGTAATTGAACTTGAACTCAGTGTGATCAAAGCTCTCTTTAAGAAAATGTTTCCGCTCTTGCGGTCTGCGGTTTGGATGGGTGCCAACCCGTTCCTGGAGGTCGGCGTCGAGGAATCCCCATTGAAATGGATGGCTCCATTGACTTACAATGGGGAACCGCCGCTCCTCCTCTCGGGCGCCACCTGCAGGTCTTCTACCGAAACAGGCCTAAATCGCCGGAATCTCCATAAGGTTGCATTGGGCTGCAATGGCGACTTATGGAGAGCTGCAAAATGGAGCCTGAAAAGGCGGGAAAAGGGAACAAAGGGCTATAAACACTGAACTAACATTAACCCCTTCCCTCCCGCATCAATCCCAGTGTATGTGTTGGTGCAAACTCTGGAATGGGAACAATACACATTTACAGGGGAACATACATTTGGGTACCGAAGCAGGGTAAAAACACAGTACTGGACCGCAGTCCAGTTAACCCCTTGCTTCCCAAGTGAGAGCAGGGGGTGGCCAAATGGGGTGTAACCCCTTTAATACCAGGCCAAACCCCCTCTCCCATGACAATCATTACTTACCCTTGTTTTCTTCTGATGCTGCACTACAGTTTCTTTGCCTGTAAGTAAGGATAGGGGCTTGTGGCCTAATACATATTTTTGAAAATTTCTAAACATTTGTGTTTGTCTTCTTTTCATTTTTTGCAAATATCCTTCATGTGTGTTTAATAAATAAATCAGTTCTGTACTGTGAGAAAATACTTGAAGTCTTTTTTTTTTAACAACTCTGAATGACAATTTTAGTGCATTCTAATGTAACAAGCATTTTTTTGGTTTCTGTAGCAACCATTTACAAAGTCAAAACTCCTCTGCAGTCCTTTTGTGAACCCCCAAGCAGAATCTTCGCCGATCAATCACAAGAGGACGGATCGATCGGCAACTTAGTTCATTACTTGTGTGGATTGTATTGATGCACATATTAAAGGGGGGATGGGGAGAATAATGTAGAAAAAAAAAACGGCAGCTTGGACTGCTGCTTTAAAATATATATTTCTATACTCTGGGGAATAAAGAAGCAAATGACAGGCAATATATACAATGTATATGAACCATTTCCTCTCCTGTTCCTAGCAGCCACTGAAGTTTAGCACTGAAAGTGTTAAAGATTGTGCTCTCTCTCGTACCCATGAACAGTACAGTATTTGTTTAATACGCCTGTTCCAATGTATAGTAATAACTAAAAAGATCCATCTATATAACACAGTGTGGCAAAGTTGACAGAATAAGGGTTCAAACAACGAATGTATATTGCTGAATACTTGTCACAGCTGAGGCGTGCCCCAGAAAATGAGACTAATTAGAAGCCAGACATTAATGACGTACGATTTTCCCTATGAATGGAGACGGCAGCGCGCAGCACAGTAACACTGTCACCTGCAGGAGCAAACGGGGTGAATAACAGTGTTTAACGTCCGACACATCGCTTGGAAAAGGCTTACATAGGAAAAAACCCCACCTAAAAGCACCATAACCTGGCCAGGCAAAGGGCCGGCTTACGCATTTAAACCATAAAGTATTGGCTGCAAATGTCATCATTAATTATAGGGCTCCATGTCAAAATGGGCATGAAGTTAAATGTGACACTGTGCTCGTTTGCATGTCATTACCCAGAATCCCTGGCTGCAGTGGAAGCGCTGATTGCTAAGAGATGATAGAGAAAGGCAGGCTGCTGACCTGTCTGACGTGAATGTTCTCACAAGTGATATTTTTATCCTTCATTTCCAAAGATTCATGCTTCTTATTTCATCCTTAGCAGCTACGTCACTGTGGGGTTTTACAGAGGTTTTTAGGTTTTCAGGACTTATACGTGCAAGATCCTTTTTGTGATTTTTTTTTTAAACAAGGAATTGTATAAATAGGGATTTTTATCTTCTAAAAATTGCTTTGTTTTTCAGTCCCGATCACTGCAGCATTATTTCCTGGGTAGGTCTCGCAATGACACTATCTGCCTCTCCCCTGAATGATAATGTGATGTGCAGCAATCATATCAGTGATCTTCTGCTTTCTGAGCCTAAGGGCTGTTATAGGGCTGTTCTATAGTGTGAGCGGCCGTGCGCGCGCATTTGCGAACACGTGTGCACGTGCCGCATGCTTTTCGTGTGTATGCTGTGAGTGAAGGTACTGTGTGGGTATGTGTGTGTGGGTATGTGTGTGTGTGTGTGTGTGTGTGTGTGTGTGTGTGTGTGTGTGTGTGTGTGTGTGTGTGTGTGTGTGTGTGTGTGTGTGTGTGTGTGTGTAGAGATTGGGAGTTATGTATTAAATAATATTTTTAAAATTTAAAAAAAAGTTGTAATAAAAATAATTTTTATTTATTTAATTTTGACACACACACACACACACACACACACACACACACACACACACAACAGCGCCAGTAGCTGCGCGAAATCCTTAATTTCCTCATCTTCTCCCTCGTCGGTCCGCTCCAAGCTCGCACCGCCCTATTATAGAATGGCTGGCTATCCTCAGCCAACTAAAACTGACGCGCACGCACTATAGAATCAGCCATATAGTGGCCGCGCGCGGCACTTATAATTGGCTGTGGTTAGTCAGTCTTTCTATAATGGTGCCGCGCGCGCACTCGGCAGTGAGCGTGGAGCCGGCCGACAGGGGGGAAGACAGGGAAAAGAAAGATTTTGCGCCGCTACCGCCGCTGAAATGTATGTGTGTGTGTGTGTGTGTGTGTGTGTGTGTGTGTGTGTGTGTGTGTGTGTATATGTGTCAAAGTTGACTAAATCAAAATTAATTTTTATTGTGCAACATGTTTTTTTATTTAAAAAATATTTAATACATTATTAACTCACAATCTATATACACACACACACACACACACACACACACACACACACACACACACACGCATACACACAAAAAGCGTGTATCACGTGCGCACAGGCGCGCCTCACCTACTATAGGACAAGCCTAAGAGCACCGAGCAGGCCAGCCTCACTCCCTAGTTACACGATGTAGCAGCAGAGTCGCAGGGTAACATGGTCCCTCAACCTTCTGAGCTCTGTCTGTTTCTGGGCGCCACTCATAAAATTCAGAAATGTTAGTCAGTGAAATCTTACATGAAGGAGTAGCTGAACCATTGGGCTGAAGGAGTAGCTTTGTGGTAATGTCACTGAAGTGGACAAACATAGCATTGTTACAGACACAGCCCCTGCCCAGATAAGCTTACAATCTATGTTTTTGGTGCCTGAGGCACAGGGAGATAAAGTGACACAAAGAGCTGGCCCTAGGCATTGAACCAGGCTCATTACTCACTGAGCACAAGTCACTGTATCTCAGTGTAACTCAGGGACCGGCATTAGAAAGCCTTACGGACAGGCTCATTGGCTAGGTGTCATAAGCCGGGATCGCGCCCGATCTTGATGTAACTGCCATTCAAGTCAATAGCCGTTAACGCAAGAGTCGGGGGAAAGGTCCCGCATCGCGGCTTTAGGACACCCAGCCGTTGTGCCTTCACCATTCTATGTACAGCACTGTGTAAACCGACTGCATTATTTAAGGGGGTGGAGGGGGGCGGGGGGAATAAAAGATTACATGCAAAATGCACACCAACAATCACTGAATAAACTCGACATAGTTCTTTTTTAAGAGTAAGTTAGCATCTCATACCTACACTAGGAAAGGTTTCAGTGATTCCAATGTTCCAGGACTTAGTCAAAACTAGATTTATAAAACCCCACAATAAAACTTCGGGGAGACACTGTGAAAAATGTTCTTTCAGCAATATTTCGCTAAAACCCTCTGGAGGATTTCACAATGATGTAGCTAATCCGCATGGAAACGGAAGCAATTTATACATATTTGTTAATCACGTAAACGGCACAGCACTTTGCCCATTGCGTCCCCAAGTATGTAGCATCAGAGTCTGTTATAATGGTTTAAAGCAGCACTGCCATTTCCCCAAAGTGACAGTGGCATTGCCTCTGGGCACATTGTTCAATGCACAAAGAATCTGCTAGCAGCTGAGGCCCGGAGCGAAACCATGAGAAGCAGACTGCAGATGTATTACTTCCCTTAGCCTCACTTCCCCGGGCACAAGGAGGCAGGAGCACGTGATGGTTACCAGCCCTGCAGTCTTCTATCTATTTATCTCCACCACAATCACCACAGTGAATATGTTCAAAAGCCACCATTCTTACTCTGCCACTAAAAAATGGCTCTAGAGGCAACACGAAAAAGTGTTGGACCCCCGATAAGTGCCATCATATTGCTCCAAGCGTCTCTAGATCGACGTTGTAGAGGTAAAACTCAAAGTGCATTTGTGGCAAAAACTCCCTAAATGCACCTCCCGACTTGGAATTTCTTGATATTTCTATCGAAAAACATCATTAAGTGCCTATTTAATCATAGGTCAGAGTTACCAAACCATAAAACTCAAGTATAATTTTGAAATAATGTCAAAAAGAAAATGTAAATCGCCTTTTCCTCACTACTCAAAGAATGTAGTTAATGACTTTTACCTCTACAATGATGATATTAGTTCAGAACTACTCTTCAATTTGCACACAGGCTTATAAATACAAGGAACCTTATTTCACACCCCTCGAGACTTCACCACAGAATGGCCAACTCTCTGTTTATCGGGATTATCATCTTTTATTTTTAAGTAAATACAGGACTGCACTTAAGGGGGCTTCACAATACTTTACAGTCAGTTTGAGAACTACAATTAAATAGTTATTTTTGGGACACACGAGACAGGAATAATCCGAGCAATAATAATAAATGGTCGCATTAAATGAACAAAGGTTATACACATTCAGTTTACAGATATTTCATGGACAGTCAGAGATATGATGATGGGCATGAGTAACATTTACAGATGGGATACATGTTAGAAGTGCTAGGACAGACCTGCAGTGTGTTAGATGAGGCCCTGCCTCAAGGAGCTTACTATCCATAGCCAGGGTACGTTCACATTGGGTACAGGGGATGAGAGGGTTGTTTAGTTTCAGGGGCAATAGAGCAGCTGTAACATTACCAAATGGCAGCAAAAGGCGACACCCTTTGGCTGAAGGACTCTAGGTGGTCTTGGAAGTGGCTCCCGTCCTCGTGCTGTTAACCCCTTCCACTCTGGTTTGGTGTGAGGGCAGTGAAGGCATATTGGGGAACCTCTCTTCTTAGGGAGACAGGTGTTATGTCCCAGAGATTTGTTGTGGATCATCAGTGACACCTAGCTTTAAAACATGGCATTTACCTCATCTCCAGATGAGTGAGTGAGTGTGTGTGTGAGAATGTGAGTGTGTGAGAGTATGCGTGAGAGAGATTGAGTCACAGAGTGTTAGTGAGAGTGTACGTGAGAGTGTGTGTGTGTGTGTGTGTGTGTGTGTGTGTGTGTGTGTGTGTGTGTGTATGAATATGTGTGTGTGAGAGTGAATGTGTGTGTGTGAGAGTGAGTGTATGTGTGAGAGAGTGTGTGTGTGTGTGTGTGTGTGTGTATGAGAGAGTTCTGAACAAGGCACAATGAGGCTTTACCATGTGTCTCTCCAGCTGATCCCTTAAGAAAATCCTGCATGCACCCGCCGCTGAGAAATCCTCTTAAGCATTACTAGGCCTGGTGTATAAAAAAGGCTATCTAAGCAGGGCCTGCACTCAGAGCTTCTAACCAACAGTTACAGGGATCGCCCCGCACACAGAGCTTCTAACCAACAGTTACAGGGATCGCCCCGCACACAGAGCTTCTAACCCACAGTTACAGGGATCGCCCCGCACACAGAGCTTCTAACCCACAGTTACAGGGATCGCCCCGCACACAGAGCTTCTAACCCACAGTTACAGGGATCTCCCCGCACACAGAGCTTCTAACCAACAGTTACAGGGATCGCCCCGCACACAGAGCTTCTAACCCACAGTTACAGGGATCGCCCCGCACACAGAGCTTCTAACCAACAGTTACAGGGATCGCCCCGCACACAGAGCTTCTAACCAACAGTTACAGGGATCGCCCCGCACACAGAGCTTCTAACCAACAGTTACAGGGATCGCCCCGCACACAGAGCTTCTAACTAACAGTCACAAGGATCGCCCCGCACACAGAGCTTCTAACCCACAGTTACAGGGATCTCCCCGCACACAGAGCTTCTAACCAACAGTTACAGGGATCGCCCCGCACACAGAGCTTCTAACCAACAGTTACAGGGATCGCCCCGCACACAGAGCTTCTAACCAACAGTTACAGGGATCGCCCCGCACACAGAGCTTCTAACCAACAGTTACAGGGATCGCCCCGCACACAGAGCTTCTAACCAACAGTTACAGGGATCGCCCCGCACACAGAGCTTCTAACCAACAGTTACAGGGATCGCCCCGCACACAGAGCTTCTAACCAACAGTTACAGGGATCGCCCCGCACACAGAGCTTCTAACCCACAGTTACAGGGATCGCCCCGCACACAGAGCTTCTAACCAACAGTTACAGGGATCGCCCCGCACACAGAGCTTCTAACCCACAGTTACAGGGATCGCCCCGCACACAGAGCTTCTAACCCACAGTTACAGGGATCGCCCCGCACACAGAGGTTCTAACCAACAGCAACAGGGATCGCCCCGCACACAGAGCTTCTAACCCACAGTTACAGGGATCGCCCCGCACACAGAGCTTCTAACCCACAGTTACAGGGATCGCCCCGCACACAGAGCTTCTAACCAACAGTTACAGGGATAGCCCCGCACACAGAGCTTCTAACCCACAGTTACAGGGATCGCACCGCACACAGAGCTTCTAACCCACAGTTACAGGGATCGCCCCGCACACAGAGCTTCTAACCAACAGTTACAGGGATCGCCCCGCACACAGAGCTTCTAACCAACAGTTACAGGGATCGCCCCGCACACAGAGCTTCTAACCAACAGTTACAGGGATCGCCCGGCACACAGAGCTTCTAACCCACAGTTACAGGGATCGCCCCGCACACAGAGCTTCTAACCCACAGTTACAGGGATCGCCCCGCACACAGAGCTTCTAACCCACAGTTACAGGGATCTCCCCGCACACAGAGCTTCTAACCAACAGCTACAGGGATCGCCCCGCACACAGAGCTTCTAACCCACAGTTACAGGGATCGCCCCGCACACAGAGCTTCTAACCAACAGTTACAGGGATCGCCCGGCACACAGAGCTTCTAACCAACAGTTACAGGGATCGCCCGGCACACAGAGCTTCTAACCAACAGTTACAGGGATCGCCCGGCACACAGAGCTTCTAACCAACAGTTACAGGGATCGCCCGGCACACAGAGCTTCTAACCAACAGTTACAGGGATCGCCCCGCACACAGAGCTTCTAACCAACAGTTACAGGGATCGCCCCGCACACAGAGCTTCTAACCAACAGTTACAGGGATCGCCCCGCACACAGAGCTTCTAACCAACAGTTACAGGGATCGCCCCGCACACAGAGCTTCTAACCAACAGTTACAGGGATCGCCCCGCACACAGAGCTTCTAACCCACAGTTACAGGGATCGCCCCGCACACAGAGCTTCTAACCCACAGTTACAGGGATCGCCCCGCACACAGAGCTTCTAACCAACAGTTACAGGGATCGCCCCGCACACAGAGCTTCTAACCAACAGTCACAGGGATCGCCCCGCACACAGAGCTTCTAACCAACAGTCACAGGGATCGCCCCGCACACAGAGCTTCTAACCAACAGTTACAGGGATCGCCCCGCACACAGAGCTTCTAACCAACAGTTACAGGGATCGCCCGGCACACAGAGCTTCTAACCAACAGTTACAGGGATTGCCCGGCACACAGAGCTTCTAACCAACAGTTACAGGGATCGCCCGGCACACAGAGCTTCTAACCAACAGTTACAGGGATCGCCCGGCACACAGAGCTTCTAACCAACAGTTACAGGGATCGCCCGGCACACAGAGCTTCTAACCAACAGTTACAGGGATCGCCCCGCACACAGAGCTTCTAACCCACAGTTACAGGGATCGCCCCGCACACAGAGCTTCTAACCAACAGTTACAGGGATCGCCCCGCACACAGAGCTTCTAACCAACAGTTACAGGGATCGACCCGCACACAGAGCTTCTAACCAACAGTTACAGGGATCGCCCCGCACACAGAGCTTCTAACCCACAGTTACAGGGATCGCACCGCACACAGAGCTTCTAACCCACAGTTACAGGGATCGCCCCGCACACAGAGCTTCTAACCAACAGTTACAGGGATCGCCCCGCACACAGAGCTTCTAACCAACAGTTACAGGGATCGCCCCGCACACAGAGCTTCTAACCAACAGTCACAGGGATCGCCCCGCACACAGAGCTTCTAACCAACAGTTACAGGGATCGCCCCGCACACAGAGCTTCTAACCCACAGTTACAGGGATCGCCCCGCACACAGAGCTTCTAACCAACAGTTACAGGGATCGCCCCGCACACAGAGCTTCTAACCAACAGTTACATGGATCGCACCGCACACAGAGCTTCTAACCAACAGTTACAGAGATCGCCCGGCACACAGAGCTTCTAACCCACAGTCACAGGGATCGCCCCGCACACAGAGCTTCTAACCAACAGTTACAGGGATCTCCCGCACACAGAGCTTCTAACCAACAGTTACAGGGATCGCCCCGCACACAGAGCTTCTAACCAACAGTTACAGGGATCGCCCCGCACACAGAGCTTCTAACCAACAGTTACAGGGATCGCCCCGCACACAGAGCTTCTAACCAACAGTTACAGGGATCTCCCGCACACAGAGCTTCTAACCCACAGTTACAGGGATCGCCCGGCACACAGAGCTTCTAACCAACAGTTACAGGGATCGCCCCGCACACAGAGCTTCTAACCAACAGTTACAGGGATCGCCCCGCACACAGAGCTTCTAACCAACAGTTACAGGGATCGCCCCGCACACAGAGCTTCTAACCAACAGTTACAGGGATCGCCCGGCACACAGAGCTTCTAACCCACAGTTACAGGGATCGCCCCGCACACAGAGCTTCTAACCAACAGTCACAGGGATCGCCCCGCACACAGAGCTTCTAACCCACAGTTACAGGGATCGCCCCGCACACAGAGCTTCTAACCCACAGTTACAGGGATCGCCCCGCACACAGAGCTTCTAACCAACAGCAACAGGGATCGCCCCGCACACAGAGCTTCTAACCCACAGTTACAGGGATCGCCCCGCACACAGAGCTTCTAACCCACAGTTACAGGGATCGCCCCGCACACAGAGCTTCTAACCAACAGTTACAGGGATAGCCCCGCACACAGAGCTTCTAACCCACAGTTACAGGGATCGCACCGCACACAGAGCTTCTAACCCACAGTTACAGGGATCGCCCCGCACACAGAGCTTCTAACCCACAGTTACAGGGATCGCCCCGCACACAGAGCTTCTAACCCACAGTTACAGGGATCTCCCCGCACACAGAGCTTCTAACCAACAGCTACAGGGATCGCCCCGCACACAGAGCTTCTAACCCACAGTTACAGGGATCGCCCCGCACACAGAGCTTCTAACCAACAGTTACAGGGATCGCCCGGCACACAGAGCTTCTAACCAACAGTTACAGGGATCGCCCGGCACACAGAGCTTCTAACCAACAGTTACAGGGATCGCCCGGCACACAGAGCTTCTAACCAACAGTTACAGGGATCGCCCGGCACACAGAGCTTCTAACCAACAGTTACAGGGATCGCCCCGCACACAGAGCTTCTAACCAACAGTTACAGGGATCGCCCCGCACACAGAGCTTCTAACCAACAGTTACAGGGATCGCCCCGCACACAGAGCTTCTAACCAACAGTTACAGGGATCGCCCCGCACACAGAGCTTCTAACCAACAGTTACAGGGATCGCCCCGCACACAGAGCTTCTAACCCACAGTTACAGGGATCGCCCCGCACACAGAGCTTCTAACCCACAGTTACAGGGATCGCCCCGCACACAGAGCTTCTAACCAACAGTTACAGGGATCGCCCCGCACACAGAGCTTCTAACCAACAGTTACAGGGATCGCCCCGCACACAGAGCTTCTAACCAACAGTCACAGGGATCGCCCCGCACACAGAGCTTCTAACCAACAGTTACAGGGATCGCCCCGCACACAGAGCTTCTAACCAACAGTTACAGGGATCGCCCCGCACACAGAGCTTCTAACCAACAGTTACAGGGATCGCCCGGCACACAGAGCTTCTAACCAACAGTTACAGGGATCGCCCGGCACACAGAGCTTCTAACCAACAGTTACAGGGATCGCCCGGCACACAGAGCTTCTAACCAACAGTTACAGGGATCGCCCGGCACACAGAGCTTCTAACCAACAGTTACAGGGATCGCCCCGCACACAGAGCTTCTAACCAACAGTTATAGGGATCGCCCGGCACACAGAGCTTCTAACCCACAGTCACAGGGATCGCCCCGCACACAGAGCTTCTAACCAACAGTTACAGGGATCGCCCCGCACACAGAGCTTCTAACCAACAGTTACAGGGATCGCCCCGCACACAGAGCTTCTAACCAACAGTTACAGGGATCGCCCCGCACACAGAGCTTCTAACCAACAGTTACAGGGATCGCCCCGCACACAGAGCTTCTAACCAACAGTTACAGGGATCGCCCGGCACACAGAGCTTCTAACCCACAGTTACAGGGATCGCCCCGCACACAGAGCTTCTAACCAACAGTCACAGGGATCGCCCCGCACACAGAGCTTCTAACCCACAGTTACAGGGATCGCCCCGCACACAGAGCTTCTAACCCACAGTTACAGGGATCGCCCCGCACACAGAGCTTCTAACCAACAGCAACAGGGATCGCCCCGCACACAGAGCTTCTAACCCACAGTTACAGGGATCGCCCCGCACACAGAGCTTCTAACCCACAGTTACAGGGATCGCCCCGCACACAGAGCTTCTAACCAACAGTTACAGGGATAGCCCCGCACACAGAGCTTCTAACCCACAGTTACAGGGATCGCACCGCACACAGAGCTTCTAACCCACAGTTACAGGGATCGCCCCGCACACAGAGCTTCTAACCCACAGTTACAGGGATCGCCCCGCACACAGAGCTTCTAACCCACAGTTACAGGGATCTCCCCGCACACAGAGCTTCTAACCAACAGCTACAGGGATCGCCCCGCACACAGAGCTTCTAACCCACAGTTACAGGGATCGCCCCGCACACAGAGCTTCTAACCAACAGTTACAGGGATCGCCCGGCACACAGAGCTTCTAACCAACAGTTACAGGGATCGCCCGGCACACAGAGCTTCTAACCAACAGTTACAGGGATCGCCCGGCACACAGAGCTTCTAACCAACAGTTACAGGGATCGCCCGGCACACAGAGCTTCTAACCAACAGTTACAGGGATCGCCCCGCACACAGAGCTTCTAACCAACAGTTACAGGGATCGCCCCGCACACAGAGCTTCTAACCAACAGTTACAGGGATCGCCCCGCACACAGAGCTTCTAACCAACAGTTACAGGGATCGCCCCGCACACAGAGCTTCTAACCAACAGTTACAGGGATCGCCCCGCACACAGAGCTTCTAACCCACAGTTACAGGGATCGCCCCGCACACAGAGCTTCTAACCCACAGTTACAGGGATCGCCCCGCACACAGAGCTTCTAACCAACAGTTACAGGGATCGCCCCGCACACAGAGCTTCTAACCAACAGTTACAGGGATCGCCCCGCACACAGAGCTTCTAACCAACAGTCACAGGGATCGCCCCGCACACAGAGCTTCTAACCAACAGTTACAGGGATCGCCCCGCACACAGAGCTTCTAACCAACAGTTACAGGGATCGCCCGGCACACAGAGCTTCTAACCAACAGTTACAGGGATCGCCCGGCACACAGAGCTTCTAACCAACAGTTACAGGGATCGCCCGGCACACAGAGCTTCTAACCAACAGTTACAGGGATCGCCCGGCACACAGAGCTTCTAACCAACAGTTACAGGGATCGCCCGGCACACAGAGCTTCTAACCAACAGTTACAGGGATCGCCCCGCACACAGAGCTTCTAACCCACAGTTACAGGGATCGCCCCGCACACAGAGCTTCTAACCAACAGTTACAGGGATCGCCCCGCACACAGAGCTTCTAACCAACAGTTACAGGGATCGACCCGCACACAGAGCTTCTAACCAACAGTTACAGGGATCGCCCCGCACACAGAGCTTCTAACCAACAGTTACAGGGATCGCCCCGCACACAGAGCTTCTAACCAACAGTTACAGGGATCGCCCCGCACACAGAGCTTCTAACCCACAGTTACAGGGATCGCACCGCACACAGAGCTTCTAACCCACAGTTACAGGGATCGCCCCGCACACAGAGCTTCTAACCAACAGTTACAGGGATCGCCCCGCACACAGAGCTTCTAACCAACAGTTACAGGGATCGCCCCGCACACAGAGCTTCTAACCAACAGTCACAGGGATCGCCCCGCACACAGAGCTTCTAACCCACAGTTACAGGGATCGCCCCGCACACAGAGCTTCTAACCAACAGTTACAGGGATCGCCCCGCACACAGAGCTTCTAACCAACAGTTACAGGGATCTCCCGCACACAGAGCTTCTAACCCACAGTTACAGGGATCGCCCGGCACACAGAGCTTCTAACCAACAGTTACAGGGATCGCCCCGCACACAGAGCTTCTAACCAACAGTTACAGGGATCGCCCCGCACACAGAGCTTCTAACCAACAGTTACAGGGATCGCCCGGCACACAGAGCTTCTAACCCACAGTTACAGGGATCGCCCGGCACACAGAGCTTCTAACCCACAGTTACAGGGATCGCCCCGCACACAGAGCTTCTAACCAACAGTTACAGGGATCGCCCCGCACACAGAGCTTCTAACCCACAGTCACAGGGATCGCCCCGCACACAGAGCTTCTAACCCACAGTTACAGGGATCGCCCCGCACACAGAGCTTCTAACCAACAGTTACAGGGATCGCCCGGCACACAGAGCTTCTAACCAACAGTTACAGGGATCGCCCGGCACACAGAGCTTCTAACCCACAGTTACAGGGATCGCCCCGCACACAGAGCTTCTAACCAACAGTCACAAGGATCGCCCCGCACACAGAGCTTCTAACCAACAGTTACAGGGATCGCCCGGCACACAGAGCTTCTAACCAACAGTTACAGGGATCGCCCGGCACACAGAGCTTCTAACCAACAGTTACAGGGATCGCCCGGCACACAGAGCTTCTAACCAACAGTTACAGGGATCGCCCGGCACACAGAGCTTCTAACCAACAGTTACAGGGATCGCCCCGCACACAGAGCTTCTAACCCACAGTTACAGGGATCGCCCCGCACACAGAGCTTCTAACCAACAGTTACAGGGATCGCCCCGCACACAGAGCTTCTAACCAACAGTTACAGGGATCGCCCCGCACACAGAGCTTCTAACCAACAGTCACAGGGATCGCCCCGCACACAGAGCTTCTAACCAACAGTTACAGGGATCGCCCCGCACACAGAGCTTCTAACCCACAGTTACAGGGATCGCCCCGCACACAGAGCTTCTAACCAACAGTTACAGGGATCGCCCCGCACACAGAGCTTCTAACCAACAGTTACAGGGATCGACCCGCACACAGAGCTTCTAACCAACAGTTACAGGGATCGCCCCGCACACAGAGCTTCTAACCCACAGTTACAGGGATCGCACCGCACACAGAGCTTCTAACCCACAGTTACAGGGATCGCCCCGCACACAGAGCTTCTAACCAACAGTTACAGGGATCGCCCCGCACACAGAGCTTCTAACCAACAGTTACAGGGATCGCCCCGCACACAGAGCTTCTAACCAACAGTCACAGGGATCGCCCCGCACACAGAGCTTCTAACCCACAGTTACAGGGATCGCCCCGCACACAGAGCTTCTAACCAACAGTTACAGGGATCGCCCCGCACACAGAGCTTCTAACCAACAGTTACATGGATCGCACCGCACACAGAGCTTCTAACCAACAGTTACAGAGATCGCCCCGCACACAGAGCTTCTAACCCACAGTTACAGGGATCGCACCGCACACAGAGCTTCTAACCCACAGTTACAGGGATCGCCCCGCACACAGAGCTTCTAACCAACAGTTACAGGGATCGCCCCGCACACAGAGCTTCTAACCAACAGTTACAGGGATCGCCCGGCACACAGAGCTTCTAACCAACAGTTACAGGGATCGCCCCGCACACAGAGCTTCTAACCCACAGTTACAGGGATCGCCCCGCACACAGAGCTTCTAACCAACAGTTACAGGGATCGCCCCGCACACAGAGCTTCTAACCAACAGTTACAGGGATCGCCCCGCACACAGAGCTTCTAACCCACAGTTACAGGGATCGCCCCGCACACAGAGCTTCTAACCCACAGTTACAGGGATCGCCCGGCACACAGAGCTTCTAACCCACAGTTACAGGGATCGCCCCGCACACAGAGCTTCTAACCAACAGTTACAGGGATCGCCCCGCACACAGAGCTTCTAACCAACAGTTACAGGGATCGCCCCGCACACAGAGCTTCTAACCCACAGTCACAGGGATCGCCCCGCACACAGAGCTTCTAACCCACAGTTACAGGGATCGCCCCGCACACAGAGCTTCTAACCAACAGTTACAGGGATCGCCCCGCACACAGAGCTTCTAACCAACAGTTACAGGGATCGCCCCGCACACAGAGCTTCTAACCCACAGTTACAGGGATCGCCCCGCACACAGAGCTTCTAACCAACAGTTACAGGGATCGCCCCGCACACAGAGCTTCTAACCCACAGTTACAGGGATCGCCCCGCACACAGAGCTTCTAACCAACAGTTACAGGGATCGCCCCGCACACAGAGCTTCTAACCAACAGTTACAGGGATCGCCCGGCACACAGAGCTTCTAACCAACAGTTACAGGGATCGCCCGGCACACAGAGCTTCTAACCAACAGTTACAGGGATCGCCCCGCACACAGAGCTTCTAACCCACAGTTACAGGGATCGCCCCGCACACAGAGCTTCTAACCAACAGTTACAGGGATCGCCCCGCACACAGAGCTTCTAACCAACAGTTACAGGGATCGCCCCGCACACAGAGCTTCTAACCCACAGTTACAGGGATCGCCCCGTACACAGAGCTTCTAACCCACAGTTAAAGGGATCGCCCCGCACACAGAGCTTCTAACCAACAGTTACAGGGATCGCCCCGCACACAGAGCTTCTAACCAACAGTTACAGGGATCGCCCCGCACACAGAGCTTCTAACCAACAGTTACAGGGATCGCCCCGCACACAGAGCTTCTAACCCACAGTTACAGGGATCGCCCCGCACACAGAGCTTCTAACCAACAGTCACAGGGATCGCCCCGCACACAGAGCTTCTAACCAACAGTCACAGGGATCGCCCCGCACACAGAGCTTCTAACCAACAGTTACAGGATCGCCCGGCACACAGAGCTTCTAACCGACAGTACAGGGATCGCCCCGCACACAGAGCTTCTAACCAACAGTTACAGGGATCGCCCCGCACACAGAGCTTCTAACCCACAGTTACAGGGATCGCCCCGCACACAGAGCTTCTAACCAACAGTTACAGGGATCGCCCCGCACACAGAGCTTCTAACCCACAGTTACAGGGATCGCCCCGCACACAGAGCTTCTAACCCACAGTTACAGGATCGCCCCGCACACAGAGCTTCTAACCAACAGTTACAGGGATCGCCCCGCACACAGAGCTTCTAACCAACAGTTACAGGGATCGCCCCGCACACAGAGCTTCTAACCCACAGTTACAGGGATTGCCCCGCACACAGAGCTTCTAACCAACAGTTACAGGGATCGCCCCGCACACAGAGCTTCTAACCCACAGTTACAGGGATCGCCCCGCACACAGAGCTTCTAACCAACAGCAACAGGGATCGCCCCGCACACAGAGCTTCTAACCAACAGTTACAGGATCGCCCCGCACACAGAGCTTCTAACCAACAGTCACAGGGATCGCCCCGCACACAGAGCTTCTAACCCACAGTTACAGGGATCGCCCGGCACACAGAGCTTCTAACCAACAGTTACAGGGATCGCCCCGCACACAGAGCTTCTAACCAACAGTTACAGGGATCGCCCTGCACACAGAGCTTCTAACCCACAGTTACAGGGATCGCCCCGCACACAGACCTTCTAACCCACAGTTACAGGGATCGCCCCGCACACAGAGCTTCTAACCAACAGTTACAGGGATCGCCCCGCACACAGAGCTTCTAACCAACAGTTACAGGGATCGCCCCGCACACAGAGCTTCTAACCCACAGTTACAGGGATCGCCCCGCACACAGAGCTTCTAACCAACAGTTACAGGGATCGCCCCGCACACAGAGCTTCTAACCAACAGTTACAGGGATCGCCCCGCACACAGAGCTTCTAACCCACAGTTACAGGGATCGCCCCGTACACAGAGCTTCTAACCCACAGTTAAAGGGATCGCCCCGCACACAGAGCTTCTAACCAACAGTTACAGGGATCGCCCCGCACACAGAGCTTCTAACCAACAGTTACAGGGATCGCCCCGCACACAGAGCTTCTAACCAACAGTTACAGGGATCGCCCCGCACACAGAGCTTCTAACCCACAGTTACAGGGATCGCCCCGCACACAGAGCTTCTAACCAACAGTCACAGGGATCGCCCCGCACACAGAGCTTCTAACCAACAGTCACAGGGATCGCCCCGCACACAGAGCTTCTAACCAACAGTTACAGGGATCGCCCGGCACACAGAGCTTCTAACCGACAGTTACAGGGATCGCCCCGCACACAGAGCTTCTAACCAACAGTTACAGGGATCGCCCCGCACACAGAGCTTCTAACCCACAGTTACAGGGATCGCCCCGCACACAGAGCTTCTAACCAACAGTTACAGGGATCGCCCCGCACACAGAGCTTCTAACCAACAGTTACAGGGATCGCCCCGCACACAGAGCTTCTAACCCACAGTTACAGGGATCGCCCCGCACACAGAGCTTCTAACCCACAGTTACAGGGATCGCCCCGCACACAGAGCTTCTAACCAACAGTTACAGGGATCGCCCCGCACACAGAGCTTCTAACCCACAGTTACAGGGATTGCCCCGCACACAGAGCTTCTAACCAACAGTTACAGGGATCGCCCCGCACACAGAGCTTCTAACCCACAGTTACAGGGATCGCTGCACACAGAGCTTCTAACCCACAGTTACAGGGATCGCCCCGCACACAGAGCTTCTAACCAACAGCAACAGGGATCGCCCCGCACACAGAGCTTCTAACCAACAGTTACAGGGATCGCCCCGCACACAGAGCTTCTAACCAACAGTCACAGGGATCGCCCCGCACACAGAGCTTCTAACCCACAGTTACAGGGATCGCCGGCACACAGAGCTTCTAACCAACAGTTACAGGGATCGCCCCGCACACAGAGCTTCTAACCAACAGTTACAGGGATCGCCCGGCACACAGAGCTTCTAACCCACAGTTACAGGGATCGCCCCGCACACAGACCTTCTAACCCACAGTTACAGGGATCGCCCCGCACACAGAGCTTCTAACCAACAGTTACAGGGATCGCCCCGCACACAGAGCTTCTAACCAACAGTTACAGGGATCGCCCCGCACACAGAGCTTCTAACCAACAGTTACAGGGATCGCCCTGCACACAGAGCTTCTAACCCACAGTTACAGGGATCGCCCCGCACACAGACCTTCTAACCCACAGTTACAGGGATCGCCCCGCACACAGAGCTTCTAACCAACAGTTACAGGGATCGCCCCGCACACAGAGCTTCTAACCCACAGTTACAGGGATCGCCCCGCACACAGAGCTTCTAACCCACAGTTACAGGGATCGCCCCGCACACAGAGCTTCTAACCAACAGTTACAGGGATCGCCCCGCACACAGAGCTTCTAACCAACAGTTACAGGGATCGCCCCGCACACAGAGCTTCTAACCAACAGTTACAGGGATCGCCCCGCACACAGAGCTTCTAACCCACAGTTACAGGGATCGCCCCGCACACAGAGCTTCTAACCAACAGTCACAGGGATCGCCCCGCACACAGAGCTTCTAACCAACAGTTACAGGGATCGCCCGGCACACAGAGCTTCTAACCAACAGTTACAGGGATCGCCCGGCACACAGAGCTTCTAACCAACAGTTACAGGGATCGCCCGGCACACAGAGCTTCTAACCAACAGTTACAGGGATCGCCCGGCACACAGAGCTTCTAACCAACAGTTACAGGGATCGCCCCGCACACAGAGCTTCTAACCCACAGTTACAGGGATCGCCCCGTACACAGAGCTTCTAACCCACAGTTACAGGGATCGCCCCGCACACAGAGCTTCTAACCCACAGTTACAGGGATCGCCCCGCACACAGAGCTTCTAACCAACAGTTACAGGGATCGCCCCGCACACAGAGCTTCTAACCAACAGTTACAGGGATCGCCCGGCACACAGAGCTTCTAACCAACAGTTACAGGGATCGCCCCGCACACAGAGCTTCTAACCCACAGTTACAGGGATCGCCCCGCACACAGAGCTTCTAACCAACAGTTACAGGGATCGCCCCGCACACAGAGCTTCTAACCAACAGTTACAGGGATCGCCCCGCACACAGAGCTTCTAACCCACAGTTACAGGGATCGCCCCGCACACAGAGCTTCTAACCCACAGTTACAGGGATCGCCCGGCACACAGAGCTTCTAACCCACAGTTACAGGGATCGCCCCGCACACAGAGCTTCTAACCAACAGTTACAGGGATCGCCCCGCACACAGAGCTTCTAACCCACAGTCACAGGGATCGCCCCGCACACAGAGCTTCTAACCCACAGTTACAGGGATCGCCCCGCACACAGAGCTTCTAACCAACAGTTACAGGGATCGCCCCGCACACAGAGCTTCTAACCAACAGTTACAGGGATCGCCCCGCACACAGAGCTTCTAACCCACAGTTACAGGGATCGCCCCGCACACAGAGCTTCTAACCAACAGTTACAGGGATCGCCCCGCACACAGAGCTTCTAACCCACAGTTACAGGGATCGCCCCGCACACAGAGCTTCTAACCAACAGTTACAGGGATCGCCCCGCACACAGAGCTTCTAACCAACAGTTACAGGGATCGCCCGGCACACAGAGCTTCTAACCAACAGTTACAGGGATCGCCCGGCACACAGAGCTTCTAACCAACAGTTACAGGGATCGCCCCGCACACAGAGCTTCTAACCCACAGTTACAGGGATCGCCCCGCACACAGAGCTTCTAACCAACAGTTACAGGGATCGCCCCGCACACAGAGCTTCTAACCAACAGTTACAGGGATCGCCCCGCACACAGAGCTTCTAACCCACAGTTACAGGGATCGCCCCGTACACAGAGCTTCTAACCCACAGTTAAAGGGATCGCCCCGCACACAGAGCTTCTAACCAACAGTTACAGGGATCGCCCCGCACACAGAGCTTCTAACCAACAGTTACAGGGATCGCCCCGCACACAGAGCTTCTAACCAACAGTTACAGGGATCGCCCCGCACACAGAGCTTCTAACCCACAGTTACAGGGATCGCCCCGCACACAGAGCTTCTAACCAACAGTCACAGGGATCGCCCCGCACACAGAGCTTCTAACCAACAGTCACAGGGATCGCCCCGCACACAGAGCTTCTAACCAACAGTTACAGGGATCGCCCGGCACACAGAGCTTCTAACCGACAGTTACAGGGATCGCCCCGCACACAGAGCTTCTAACCAACAGTTACAGGGATCGCCCCGCACACAGAGCTTCTAACCCACAGTTACAGGGATCGCCCCGCACACAGAGCTTCTAACCAACAGTTACAGGGATCGCCCCGCACACAGAGCTTCTAACCAACAGTTACAGGGATCGCCCCGCACACAGAGCTTCTAACCCACAGTTACAGGGATCGCCCCGCACACAGAGCTTCTAACCCACAGTTACAGGGATCGCCCCGCACACAGAGCTTCTAACCAACAGTTACAGGGATCGCCCCGCACACAGAGCTTCTAACCCACAGTTACAGGGATTGCCCCGCACACAGAGCTTCTAACCAACAGTTACAGGGATCGCCCCGCACACAGAGCTTCTAACCCACAGTTACAGGGATCGCCCCGCACACAGAGCTTCTAACCAACAGCAACAGGGATCGCCCCGCACACAGAGCTTCTAACCAACAGTTACAGGGATCGCCCCGCACACAGAGCTTCTAACCAACAGTCACAGGGATCGCCCCGCACACAGAGCTTCTAACCCACAGTTACAGGGATCGCCCGGCACACAGAGCTTCTAACCAACAGTTACAGGGATCGCCCCGCACACAGAGCTTCTAACCAACAGTTACAGGGATCGCCCTGCACACAGAGCTTCTAACCCACAGTTACAGGGATCGCCCCGCACACAGACCTTCTAACCCACAGTTACAGGGATCGCCCCGCACACAGAGCTTCTAACCAACAGTTACAGGGATCGCCCCGCACACAGAGCTTCTAACCAACAGTTACAGGGATCGCCCCGCACACAGAGCTTCTAACCCACAGTTACAGGGATCGCCCCGCACACAGAGCTTCTAACCAACAGTTACAGGGATCGCCCCGCACACAGAGCTTCTAACCAACAGTTACAGGGATCGCCCCGCACACAGAGCTTCTAACCCACAGTTACAGGGATCGCCCCGTACACAGAGCTTCTAACCCACAGTTAAAGGGATCGCCCCGCACACAGAGCTTCTAACCAACAGTTACAGGGATCGCCCCGCACACAGAGCTTCTAACCAACAGTTACAGGGATCGCCCCGCACACAGAGCTTCTAACCAACAGTTACAGGGATCGCCCCGCACACAGAGCTTCTAACCCACAGTTACAGGGATCGCCCCGCACACAGAGCTTCTAACCAACAGTCACAGGGATCGCCCCGCACACAGAGCTTCTAACCAACAGTCACAGGGATCGCCCCGCACACAGAGCTTCTAACCAACAGTTACAGGGATCGCCCGGCACACAGAGCTTCTAACCGACAGTTACAGGGATCGCCCCGCACACAGAGCTTCTAACCAACAGTTACAGGGATCGCCCCGCACACAGAGCTTCTAACCCACAGTTACAGGGATCGCCCCGCACACAGAGCTTCTAACCAACAGTTACAGGGATCGCCCCGCACACAGAGCTTCTAACCAACAGTTACAGGGATCGCCCCGCACACAGAGCTTCTAACCCACAGTTACAGGGATCGCCCCGCACACAGAGCTTCTAACCCACAGTTACAGGGATCGCCCCGCACACAGAGCTTCTAACCAACAGTTACAGGGATCGCCCCGCACACAGAGCTTCTAACCCACAGTTACAGGGATTGCCCCGCACACAGAGCTTCTAACCAACAGTTACAGGGATCGCCCCGCACACAGAGCTTCTAACCCACAGTTACAGGGATCGCTGCACACAGAGCTTCTAACCCACAGTTACAGGGATCGCCCCGCACACAGAGCTTCTAACCAACAGCAACAGGGATCGCCCCGCACACAGAGCTTCTAACCAACAGTTACAGGGATCGCCCCGCACACAGAGCTTCTAACCAACAGTCACAGGGATCGCCCCGCACACAGAGCTTCTAACCCACAGTTACAGGGATCGCCCGGCACACAGAGCTTCTAACCAACAGTTACAGGGATCGCCCCGCACACAGAGCTTCTAACCAACAGTTACAGGGATCGCCCTGCACACAGAGCTTCTAACCCACAGTTACAGGGATCGCCCCGCACACAGACCTTCTAACCCACAGTTACAGGGATCGCCCCGCACACAGAGCTTCTAACCAACAGTTACAGGGATCGCCCCGCACACAGAGCTTCTAACCAACAGTTACAGGGATCGCCCCGCACACAGAGCTTCTAACCAACAGTTACAGGGATCGCCCTGCACACAGAGCTTCTAACCCACAGTTACAGGGATCGCCCCGCACACAGACCTTCTAACCCACAGTTACAGGGATCGCCCCGCACACAGAGCTTCTAACCAACAGTTACAGGGATCGCCCCGCACACAGAGCTTCTAACCCACAGTTACAGGGATCGCCCCGCACACAGAGCTTCTAACCCACAGTTACAGGGATCGCCCCGCACACAGAGCTTCTAACCAACAGTTACAGGGATCGCCCCGCACACAGAGCTTCTAACCAACAGTTACAGGGATCGCCCCGCACACAGAGCTTCTAACCAACAGTTACAGGGATCGCCCCGCACACAGAGCTTCTAACCCACAGTTACAGGGATCGCCCCGCACACAGAGCTTCTAACCAACAGTCACAGGGATCGCCCCGCACACAGAGCTTCTAACCAACAGTCACAGGGATCGCCCCGCACACAGAGCTTCTAACCAACAGTTACAGGGATCGCCCGGCACACAGAGCTTCTAACCAACAGTTACAGGGATCGCCCGGCACACAGAGCTTCTAACCAACAGTTACAGGGATCGCCCGGCACACAGAGCTTCTAACCAACAGTTACAGGGATCGCCCCGCACACAGAGCTTCTAACCCACAGTTACAGGGATCGCCCCGCACACAGAGCTTCTAACCCACAGTTACAGGGATCGCCCCGCACACAGAGCTTCTAACCCACAGTTACAGGGATCGCCCGGCACACAGAGCTTCTAACCCACAGTTACAGGGATCGCCCCGCACACAGAGCTTCTAACCCACAGTTACAGGGATCGCCCCGCACACAGAGCTTCTAACCAACAGTTACAGGGATCGCCCCGCACACAGAGCTTCTAACCCACAGTTACAGGGATTGCCCCGCACACAGAGCTTCTAACCAACAGTTACAGGGATCGCCCCGCACACAGAGCTTCTAACCAACAGTTACAGGGATCTCCCGCACACAGAGCTTCTAACCCACAGTTACAGGGATCGCCCCGCACACAGAGCTTCTAACCCACAGTTACAGGGATCGCTGCACACAGAGCTTCTAACCCACAGTTACAGGGATCGCCCCGCACACAGAGCTTCTAACCCACAGTTACAGGGATCGCCCGGCACACAGAGCTTCTAACCAACAGTTACAGGGATCGCCCCGCACACAGAGCTTCTAACCAACAGTTACAGGGATCGCCCCGCACACAGAGCTTCTAACCCACAGTTACAGGGATCGCCCCGCACACAGAGCTTCTAACCCACAGTCACAGGGATCTCCCGCACACAGAGCTTCTAACCCACAGTTACAGGGATCGCCCCGCACACAGACCTTCTAACCCACAGTTACAGGGAACGCCCCGCACACAGAGCTTCTAACCAACAGTTACAGGGATCGCCCCGCACACAGAGCTTCTAACCAACAGTTACAGGGATCGCCCCGCACACAGAGCTTCTAACCAACAGTTACAGGGATCGCCCTGCACACAGAGCTTCTAACCCACAGTTACAGGGATCGCCCCGCACACAGACCTTCTAACCCACAGTTACAGGGATCGCCCCGCACACAGAGCTTCTAACCAACAGTTACAGGGATCGCCCCGCACACAGAGCTTCTAACCCACAGTTACAGGGATCGCCCCGCACACAGAGCTTCTAACCCACAGTTACAGGGATCGCCCGGCACACAGAGCTTCTAACCCACAGTTACAGGGATCGCCCCGCACACAGAGCTTCTAACCCACAGTTACAGGGATCGCCCCGCACACAGAGCTTCTAACCAACAGTTACAGGGATCGCCCCGCACACAGAGCTTCTAACCAACAGTTACAGGGATCGCCCCGCACACAGAGCTTCTAACCAACAGTTACAGGGATCGCCCCGCACACAGAGCTTCTAACCAACAGTTACAGGGATCGCCCCGCACACAGAGCTTCTAACCCACAGTTACAGGGATCGCCCCGCACACAGAGCTTCTAACCAACAGTTACAGGGATCGCCCCGCACACAGTGCTTCTAACCAACAGTTACAGGGATCGCCCCGCACACAGAGCTTCTAACCAACAGTTACAGGGATCGACCTGCCAAAGGCCAACAATTGGAAAAAACTTAAATGATGATCTACTGATGCTTGGCTTTGAGGATCTTAAAAGAAACATCAGTGGTGAAGTGAGGACAGCCACAACCAGGGGGGATATGGAACAAAACAAGCACAGCCAATTATGGGTTATAACCACCTGTAATACAGGGACGCTCAGCTGCATACCTGCCAATTAACCTGTTAGTTTCCAGCAACGTGTTGCAGTCCCCGACCCCCCCAAAAAATGTTTTTACTCCAGTGTGATAATTATCCACTCATGTTTTGTATTTATTTGTCACTATTTAAAGACTGGCCTAAATCATAAATCCACTGGTGGAAAGGAGTGATCTTGCAGGTAATCAACAGCTGTGATGCGACTCCAATTTGTGAAGGCAGGGTTAGAAAAGGGTAAGATTTCACTTTTGGCACGTGACTTTATTTCCCCTTAATGATGCCGTGTGGAAGCCATTTTAATTTCCCTAAAATGACAGCCCCAGCCACCGGCAGCAAGAGAGCCTAAATAAGACATGAAAAAGCAATTGTGAGGGCCGTAGATGCCACCTGTGTCTCTAACCCCAGCTTTAAATGGCTAAAGCAAAATATTATTGAGGGACTGGCACTATGAATAAGTACAAAGGCAAAATCAAGGCAGTCTGAGTCTGCTCATATTCGTCTGAATGATTACATGCGGTCACCACAAGAGGGCGCTCAAAGCCAAGATTTACAGAGGGCTTAACAAATGTGTAGCTTTCCAATGTGGCGACAAGGAGAACTCCCACCTGCCTGTTTATTGTATTATTTATTTACATGTATAGGAAGCAGGGTGGTTTCTAGAGCTGAAACGTGTTAATTTTAGCTACAGGGGGCCCTTGGTTTTCAAGATATTTACCGGGAAAAGTGCCGCTGTTAGCATCCCTTCCAGGGAAAACAAAATGGCCTCTAAATCTCCTGCGTTACGCGGGCCAATACGGAATGAAATACCAGGAAGTAACACCCCCCCACCCCCCCACTAAGGGGTTACTAACAATACTGGTGTCTGCTGGGCCCCACCCTGGTTGCTATAGGGATCCATATCTCACGCAGGGGTATTTAAGCAAGAGGGACTGGTTCTGGAAGGTCAGGTTCCCAGAGGTCCAGAGGAGCGGAGCCTCGGGGAGTGTACATAGGTATGTTGATAACGTGATGCCGCCCCCTCCGTTTGGTATGTTGCAGATAGGGCCAGTACCCCTTAGGTAAGGAGTCCCTAAAGACAGAGGTGAGACCTGTACACTTTCAGTAAAAGGAATACGACACGCCATAAAGGGTCTCCTTAAAAGAGGGCCTCCGGGTACCTGCAGATCAGCTCTATCCGCGGATCAGCGCTAACGTTCCTCATCAGTCTGTGTGGAAGTGGCAGTTCTCAAATACAGACAGCAAGCTACTGGGTCAAGCAATAGGAGACCCATTCGGATTTCCCAGAGGGGCCCCGAATAGTCTGATCACTATCTAAAGGGTTCTGGAGATACAAGGAGGGCCGGATCCCACGACTACCTAAGCAATTTAATGCACCTGCATCTAAGTGTTGAGTGGGCACAGATGGCAGAGAAAGAAGTATTCGTGCATCTCTTTGTATAAAACTCTGTACAACGTGTCCAGATAGGCCTGACCGGTCCCTTAAGTAGGGGACACAAATAAATGACTGTTGTACTATAAAAGTTCCTGGCACCTATTATTTCACAACCTTACTACCTCATCGCCCGAATGACAGCATCCTGAGTCAAGGTAACCCCATGCAGCATAGCCATATACACACCACACTGATGCAACCTCCCTAGGAAGCCGGGCAGGGAGGGTTACATAACCTTCTCCAGCAAGTAGCTCAGGAACCACAGGGTCATGAAATGAACACGGTTTGGATTCAGCAACACCCTGCTTCCCCCCTGGGGACCGAAATGTTTGCATATTGGACTTAATTAATACTTTATTTATTCTACTTCTGTGCAGTGCTGGTATTTTGGATCACAGCTGCGATCCTTCTAGACTATATATATTCTGTAGTGAGTCAGTGCACAGGGGTCTTCTTATGATATAAAGTGATTTATTGGGGGGAAAAAGGATCCTCATTTCAGGGAATACCGTTTATCAAGATAAAGGTCCACTTAAGGACCAAAACAATCTTTCTACATTATTTCTACACTGAAGTTATACTCTTGAGCACCCCGGCATCATATATTGCATCCGTGAAGTTCTCTTTTCTTTTGTGAATTAACCAACCAAATGTTCTCAAGTGCCCATAGATATATACACTATCAACAAACAGAATGCACTGGGATTAGCATTAGAAAACAAGGACTAGACTAGTCTCATGAGGACATGAAGCTAAATTGGCAATCCTGACAATAAATTACTGACCACATCTGACTCTTCTAACACGAATAGGGAAAAGACATTACGTGGGGAAGGATTTCACTATTAAGTGGCGGCAGTGAATGGAATTCATTTAAAAGCAGCATTTTCAGACACAACCAAATTTCCGCTATTAAGACTCTCCTTTGCAAGTCCCTTAGTGCCGCTATGCTGAAGGCACAGCTCAGTGGTACAAATCCTGCCTTTGAAGCTAGGGAGCCCGGGTTTAAATCCCAGTGACCCAAAGGAACTCATAGTGCCGTGTGCAGTGTCAAATGTTGTTGTTTCATATTATTATTCTTTGCAAAGAAGAGTAACAGTCCCATATTCTACTCTCTGTCTTGCTTTATAAACCAAGACCAGAATCCCCATCTGACTTTTCTGAGACAGAGGTGCCATCCTTTTAGTTTCCTGTTCCCTTTTGTCACTTTACAGTATGTTTTCTTCCATTTTAATCACATTTTGGGAGACTGAGAAGCTCCTGGTATGCTAGCTTGGGAGTAAAAAGAACAGCATTGTGGGTGCCCTGAGGGATGCAGTATTTAGTGACCACAACTAGAACACAAGGTTGCCTGAATAATCTTCCAGCTTTTGCCCTCCTTCCAATCCTTTATTTTTAAGAAGTTCCTTTTCAACCCTCCTCCCATCTCTGTTTATAACTCAATTAAACCAATGAGGGGTAACAACAACTGGGCCAACACTTTGCATTGCCGGCAGTGCATGGGGTTAATAGGGTGTGCGCTGCAGTAGACCTCTGTCACTGTAATCAGCAACACACCCAACCCATATATATTAAAGAAACCATTCATGCTCAGGAAACCCACTTCTATAAGCCCTCCTGTCGCCGTATAAGGCAATTACAAGATTAACCCTCCATCCAAGGTTTTATCATCTTGTGCTTGTTTCTTTTATAGCTTTAACTGGTTTTTGGTTGTTTTCTTGTAGAGGTGAATTGCCTGGAGTCCCATTGGGAGACCAGTCCTATATAAAGTATTATTATTATTATTATTATTATTAACTACACACTTCCAATCATCTACGATGTAATCCATCAAGAGAATTTAGACCAACAAAACACTGAAGCTCTCACCTATAATGACATGCCCTAAATCCCTCCTGGTTTCCATGGACCCCAATCTGGAAACCACTACGAAAGGATCTAGAGCGAGACGTGTACGGAGATGCCGAGCATCATTACAGAATGCGTAATGATTATATATGTGGTTGGCTAAACCCTTGTCTCTTAACTAGAAATTACAGAAGCGTCCAAGAGCAGCTCTCCCTTTGCATATGTTACCCGCCTCCTTCGCTTTGTCCTCCGCTGGTTGTCTGTGAATTTCTTCTTCTTTGTGTTATTTTGTTTTACCTTTGAACCAGCTCCCTTTTGTGAAAAGTACCAGAACAAAGCAGCATTGCGGCCTAAAGCCTATTTCGGTATTGGGCAGTAACCAGGAGAGAATCCTTTGGGAAACTGTCCCAAGTGGAGAACTAAATACAGGTATTGCAAAGCGAAGCCATAAAAAGCCTATCTTTCTAGCCATCACTATGACAACCTCAATGGTAGACAAAGAAGGGTGGGCAGCCCTGTCGGTCATTTCTTCCATGTAGTAACAAAGGAGGGAGTAGGAAGTATGATACCTTTTATTGGAACAACAAGTAGTTGATGTTACAAGCTTCTGAACCTCCCAGGAAACCTAATGAAGGACCCTGGGAGGTTCGAAAGCTTGTAGCATATGAACTACTTTTAGAACCAATAAAAGGTATCATACCATCTACTCCCTCTCCCGCGCTACTCAATGGAAAGTATCATACCATCTACTCCCTCTCCCGCGCTACTCAATGGAAAGTATCATACCATCTACTCCCTCTCCCGCGCTACTCAATGGAAAGTATCATACCATCTACTCCCTCTCCCGCGCTACTCAATGGAAAGTATCATACCATCTACTCCCTCTCCCGCGCTACTCAATGGAAAGTATCATACCATCTACTCCCTCTCCCGCGCTACTCAATGGAAAGTATCATACCATCTACTCCCTCTCCCGCGCTACTCAATGGAAAGTATCATACCATCTACTCCCTCTCCCGCGCTACTCAATGGAAAATATCATACCACCTACTCCCTCTCCCGTGCTACTCAATGGAAAGTATCATACCATCTACTCCCTCTCCCGCGCTACTCAATGGAAAGTATCATACCATCTACTCCCTCTCCCACGCTAACTCAATGGAAAGTATCATACCATCTACTCCCTCTCCCGTGCTACTCAATGAAAAGTATCATACCATCTACTCCCTCTCCCGCGCTACTCAATGGAAAGTATCATACCATCTACTCCCTCGCTACTCAATGGAAAGTATCATACCATCTACTCCCTCTCCCGCGCTACTCAATGGAAAATATCACACCATCTACTCCCTCTCCCGCGCTACTCATTGGAAAGTATCATACCATCTACTTCCTCTCCCGCGCTACTCAATGGAAAGTATCATACCACCTACTCCCTCTCCCGCGCTACTCAATGGAAAGTATCATACCATCTACTCCCTCTCCCGCGCTACTCAATGGAAAGTATCATACCATCTACTCCCTCTCCGCGCTACTCAATGGAAAGTATCATACCATCTACTCCCTCTCCCACGCTACTCAATGGAAAGTATCATACCATCTACTCCCTCTCCCACGCTACTCAATGGAAAGTATCATACCATCTACTCCCTCTCCCACGCTACTCAATGGAAAGTATCATACCATCTACTCCCTCTCCCACGCTACTCAATGGAAAGTATCATACCATCTACTCCCTCTACCGCGCTACTCAATGGAAAGTATCATACCATCTACTCCCTCTCCCGCGCTACTCAATGGAAAGTATCATACCATCTACTCCCTCTCCCACGCTACTCAATGGAAAGTATCATACCATCTACTCCCTCTCCCGCGCTACTCAATGGAAAGTATCATACCATCTACTCCCTCTCCCGCGCTACTCAATGGAAAGTATCATACCATCTACTCCCTCTCCCGCGCTACTCAATGGAAAGTATCATACCATCTACTCCCTGACTAAATCTGCCCAACAGGTTTTTCTGTCATCTTTGGTTCTCAGAGTCCAGTCATGAGACTATTTATAGTGCTGTAACATTCTTGCACATGGGTTGAAAAAAAGCAATGTTTCACCCCACCAAGGTGCACACTAGGCATGTACAGTATAGCAATGTTTCACCCCACCAAGGTGTACACTAGGCATGTACAGTATAGCAATGTTTCTCCCCACCAAGGTGTACACTAGGCATGTACAGTATAGCAATGTTTCACCCCACCAAGGTGTACACTAGGCATGTACAGTATAGCAATGTTTCACCCCACCAAGGTGTACACTAGGCATGTACAGTATAGCAATGTTTCACCCCACCAAGGTGTACACTAGGCATGTACAGTATAGCAATGTTTCACCCCACCAAGGTGCACACTAGGCATGTACAGTATAGCAATGTTTCACCCCACCAAGGTGTACACTAGGCATGTACAGTATAGCAATGTTTCACCCCACCAAGGTGTACACTAGGCATGTACAGTATAGCAATGTTTCACAGCAAGGTGTACACTAGGCATGTACAGTATAGCAATGTTTCACCCCACCAAGGTGTACACTAGGCATGTACAGTATAGCAATGTTTCACCCCACCAAGGTGTACACTAGGCATGTACAGTATAGCAATGTTTCACCCCACCAATGTGTACACTAGGCATGTACAGTATAGCAATGTTTCACCCCACCAAGGTGCACACTAGGCATGTACAGTATAGCAATGTTTCACCCCACCAAGGTGTACACTAGGCATGTACAGTATAGCAATGTTTCTCCCCACCAAGGTGTACACTAGGCATGTACAGTATAGCAATGTTTCACCCCACCAAGGTGTACACTAGGCATGTACAGTATAGCAATGTTTCTCCCCACCAAGGTGTACACTAGGCATGTACAGTATAGCAATGTTTCTCCCCACCAAGGTGTACACTAGGCATGTACAGTATAGCAATGTTTCACCCCACCAAGGTGTACACTAGGCATGTACAGTATAGCAATGTTTCACCCCACCAAGGTGTACACTAGGCATGTACAGTATAGCAATGTTTCCCCCCCACCAAGGTGTACACTAGGCATGTACAGTATAGCAATGTTTCCCCCCCACCAAGGTGTACACTAGGCATGTACAGTATAGCAATGTTTCCCCCCCACCAAGGTGTACACTAGGCATGTACAGTATAGCAATGTTTCCCCCCCACCAAGGTGCACACTAGGCATGTACAGTATAGCAATGTTTCCCCCCCACCAAGGTGTACACTAGGCATGTACAGTATAGCAATGTTTCCCCCCCACCAAGGTGTACACTAGGCATGTACAGTATAGCAATGTTTCCCCCCCACCAAGGTGTACACTAGGCATGTACAGTATAGCAATGTTTCCCCCCCACCAAGGTGCACACTAGGCATGTACAGTATAGCAATGTTTCCCCCCACCAAGGTGTACACTAGGCATGTACAGTATAGCAATGTTTCTCCCCACCAAGGTGTACACTAGGCATGTACAGTATAGCAATGTTTCACCCCACCAAGGTGCACACTAGGCATGTACAGTATAGCAATGTTTCACCCCACCAAGGTGTACACTAGGCATGTACAGTATAGCAATGTTTCACCCCACCAAGGTGTACACTAGGCATGTACAGTATAGCAATGTTTCACAGCAAGGTGTACACTAGGCATGTACAGTATAGCAATGTTTCACAGCAAGGTGTACACTAGGCATGTACAGTATAGCAATGTTTCTCCCCACCAAGGTGTACACTAGGCATGTACAGTATAGCAATGTTTCTCCCCACCAAGGTGTACACTAGGCATGTACAGTATAGCAATGTTTCACAGCAAGGTGTACACTAGGCATGTACAGTATAGCAATGTTTCACCCCACCAAGGTGTACACTAGGCATGTACAGTATAGCAATGTTTCTCCCCACCAAGGTGTACACTAGGCATGTACAGTATAGCAATGTTTCACCCCACCAAGGTGTACACTAGGCATGTACAGTATAGCAATGTTTCACCCCACCAAGGTGTACACTAGGCATGTACAGTATAGCAATGTTTCACCCCACCAAGGCGTACACTAGGCATGTACAGTATAGCAATGTTTCTCCCCACCAAGGTGTACACTAGGCATGTACAGTATAGCAATGTTTCACAGCAAGGTGCACACTAGGCATGTACAGTATAGCAATGTTTCACCCCACCAAGGTGCACACTAGGCATGTACAATATAGCAATGTTTCACCCCACCAAGGCGTACACTAGGCATGTACAGTATAGCAATGTTTCTCCCCACCAAGGTGTACACTAGGCATGTACAGTATAGCAATGTTTCTCCCCACCAAGGTGTACACTAGGCATGTACAGTATAGCAATGTTTCACAGCAAGGTGTACACTAGGCATGTACAGTATAGCAATGTTTCACCCCACCAAGGTGTACACTAGGCATGTACAGTATAGCAATGTTTCACAGCAAGGTGTACACTAGGCATGTACAGTATAGCAATGTTTCTCCCCACCAAGGTGTACACTAGGCATGTACAATATAGCAATGTTTCCCCCCACCAAGGTGTACACTAGGCATGTACAGTATAGCAATGTTTCACCCCACCAAGGTGCACACTAGGCATGTACAGTATAGCAATGTTTCACAGCAAGGTGTACACTAGGCATGTACAGTATAGCAATGTTTCACCCCACCAAGGTGTACACTAGGCATGTACAGTATAGCAATGTTTCTCCCCACCAAGGTGTACACTAGGCATGTACAGTATAGCAATGTTTCACCCCACCAAGGCGTACACTAGGCATGTACAATATAGCAATGTTTCTCCCCACCAAGGTGTACACTAGGCATGTACAGTATAGCAATGTTTCACCCCACCAAGGTGTACACTAGGCATGTACAATATAGCAATGTTTCTCCCCACCAAGGTGTACACTAGGCATGTACAGTATAGCAATGTTTCACCCCACCAAGGTGTACACTAGGCATGTACAATATAGCAATGTTTCTCCCCACCAAGGTGTACACTAGGCATGTACAGTATAGCAATGTTTCTCCCCACCAAGGTGTACACTAGGCATGTACAATATAGCAATGTTTCTCCCCACCAAGGTGTACACTAGGCATGTACAGTATAGCAATGTTTCTCCCCACCAAGGTGTACACTAGGCATGTACAGTATAGCAATGTTTCTCCCCACCAAGGTGTACACTAGGCATGTACAGTATAGCAATGTTTCACAGCAAGGTGCACACTAGGCATGTACAGTATAGCAATGTTTCACCCCACCAAGGTGCACACTAGGCATGTACAGTATAGAAATGTTTCACCCCACCAATGTGTACATTAGGCATGTACAGTATAGAAATGTTTCACCCCACCAAGGTGTACACTAGGCATGTACAATATAGCAATGTTTCTCCCCACCAAGGCGTACACTAGGCATGTACAGTATAGCAATGTTTCACCCCACCAAGGTGCACACTAGGCATGTACAGTATAGAAATGTTTCACCCCACCAAGGTGTACACTAGGCATGTACAATATAGCAATGTTTCTCCCCACCAAGGCGTACACTAGGCATGTACAGTATAGCAATGTTTCACAGCAAGGCGTACACTAGGCATGTACAGTATAGCAATGTTTCACAGCAAGGTGTACACTAGGCATGTACAGTATAGCAATGTTTCTCCCCACCAAGGCGTACACTAGGCATGTACAGTATAGAAATGTTTCACCCCACCAAGGTGCACACTAGGCATGTACAGTATAGAAATGTTTCACCCCACCAAGGTGTACACTAGGCATGTACAATATAGCAATGTTTCTCCCCACCAAGGCGTACACTAGGCATGTACAGTATAGCAATGTTTCACAGCAAGGCGTACACTAGGCATGTACAGTATAGCAATGTTTCACAGCAAGGTGTACACTAGGCATGTACAGTATAGCAATGTTTCTCCCCACCAAGGTGTACACTAGGCATGTACAGTATAGCAATTTTCACCCCACCAAGGTGTACACTAGGCATGTACAGTATAGCAATGTTTCACCCCACCAATGTGTACACTAGGCATGTACAGTATAGCAATGTTTCACCCCACCAAGGTGCACACTAGGCATGTACAGTATAGCAATGTTTCACCCCACCAAGGTGTACACTAGGCATGTACAATATAGCAATGTTTCTCCCCACCAAGGTGCACACTAGGCATGTACAGTATAGCAATGTTTCACAGCAAGGTGTACACTAGGCATGTACAGTATAGCAATGTTTCACCCCACCAAGGTGTACACTAGGCATGTACAATATAGCAATGTTTCACCCCACCAAGGTGTACACTAGGCATGTACAGTATAGCAA